>NC_047065.1:21496857-21662778 GCF_902459465.1 Asterias rubens | reverse complement strand
CTTTGATTCAAAAGAAAAAAGAAAAAAAAAAAAAAAAAAGACAAAAAAATTCTTAATCAAAACAAAAATGTAGACAATTGCATTGTCCCTTTTAGATATTGCTTAAAAGCAAGTATGTCGGTTTATGTTTGTCGATCTGTTTGTTCTATGTACATGCATTATTATAAAAAAATATCACTGGCCAAAGGAAAAAAAAACAAAAGAAATATTGAAATAATTTTTCCAGAGCTTTTGAAACAAAAAGTAGAAGAAAAAAAAAAGAGAGAAAAAAAAAGCTTAATGTAACCAGGTGTACATAATGTTATAAATGATGATTGAAATGTAGGTAACGCGGTGTTTTTTTACGTTTTTTGTAAGAACACCCAGTAGAGGCCTGTTTGTATGCATGCCACTTTTTATATACAGCTTGAAGCAAAACAAACAACGACCAACTTTATCGGCTTATCCGTGCTTTGCGTATTCATTTCTGCTCCTAGAACAATGTAATTTTTTCTTAAATTCGAATGACCAAGATATTATGGTGCCACTATATTTTATGCAGTGATCCATTTTTGGGACTCATATTAAGTATAAGAACAGAGGTTTAACTATAATTGAGAAAAGAGATCGGGGAAACGCATCCGTCTCTTTTGAATGTAATTTTGCTGCTGCTAGTGCTAGTGTTTTTGTGTCTGTAAGTAGAAAAAAAAAAAAAAATAGGCGACATTATTAAATGCCAAATATGCAGGATTTGGTCACCTTGGTTTTGAAAGGTGTTCTATATGAAGATTTCTCAAAAGTAATTGGTGACTGGTTGTAAGCTGATCTTTGATTGGCTGATTTCATTTGAAAATTCACACCTTGGTTGAGACCAAACTAGACAAGTTTAAGTCCTCTGTTGGTGATTGCGTGAATCAGTGAGATGGACTAATGCATCATTTGTGTTAGGTCTCCTTGTGATATATGATGGCGGATTTCAAACGAATAAATCAAAAATAAAATAAAAAAATTAATCAACAGCACCACACTGTAAATATGATGTGCACAAATGCCAAATGAATCTTTGACAAAGAAATAAACCAGCCAATTACAAATACCATGGCACCTCGGTACAGATAGGAGACATCTATTTATATAGAAGGTGATTAGTTTCATTCTACCGAGCCACTTAAATGTAAACTACACAAACAGTAAAATGATGAAAAGAATGTTTATGGTGACTCATGTACATTTCACTAGTCGGGTTTTCTTTCGTTCCTTTCCTTGTTTTGATACAAAGTAGAAGATTGCCTTTCGGTAAACAAACTGAATCTTGTATAGCACCTTGTAAAGAGTGATACCAGTTTTATGTTGTCGATTCGATGTAGAAAGAAGACTTGGAACTGTTGCCCAAAATTGGATCTAGTAAACCTCAGTACAGGTTTTTGTTTATTTTATATTTTATGAACACATGTAGTTGTGATAATGGTTAACAGAGGCTTGGACGGTCATTCCTGTGGAGTGGCTCTGTGTAGAAAAATACAAAAATCTTGGTATACCATGGTGTATTTATGCACAAAATGATAATCTTAGATTATAACTGTGTCCGGTAGTGTTCGTCATAAACCACAGTACTGTTTGCTACTGTTCTGATAGACTAATGCAAGTCTAATCTTTGTGTGCACTTGTGCCAAACTGTCAAAAAAAAAAAAAAAAAAAGGAAGAAAAAAAAAGATCTTGAAAAAAAATGTTAAAAACACTTGATGTTTAATACTGAGTGTGTCTTCTATTTTTGTTTGGACGAAACAAATTTTTTATAATTATTCTATATGGGATGTTAATGAACATGACAGCCCTCTGCTTCGCACCTTAAAAAGTAATGCTATATTATTATTTTCATGCGTTTTTGTACTTTCCTATGTTCATGCAGTCATGTAATATCATATATCTGATTATTATTATTTTTCATTATGTACACATATATTTATCACATGCCAGATCAGATTCTTTTGTTTTATTTGTTTTTTGAATTATTGTTTCTTTTTCCTGATTTATTTTTGGTCATATTTTTGTTTCGTTAGTTTGATTTAGTAAATGCTTAAGAAGTTTTGTATTTCTGGTCATGTGATTAAAAGTAATGAGGTACTAAACAAGAAGATTACTGCGTCCATGTCTCATTTGTCTTAAGAAGAAAGTCCGTCTATCTTTTGCAAACAACCATGCTTACCAACCAAAAGGACTGATGGTTTAAAGGCAGGAAATATTTAACGATCTGACATTCCGACCCAAGTATTAAAGACACTGAACACTATTGGTAATTGTCAAAGACCAGTGTTCTCACTTGGTGTATCTCTACATATGCACAAAATAACAAACCTGTGAAAATTTGAGTTCAATTGGTCGTCGATGTTGCGAGATATTATAATGAAAGAAAAACCACCCTTGTCACACGAAGTTGTGTGCTTTCGGATGCTTGATTTCAAGACCTCAAACTCTAAATCTGAGGTCTCAAAATCAAATTCGATGAAAATTACTTCTGTCTCAAAAACTAGGTCACTTCAGAGGGAGCTGTTTCTCACAATGTTTTATACTATCAACCTCTCCCCATTACTCATTACCAAGTAAGGTTTTGTGCTAATAATTTTTTTGAGTAATTACTAATAGTGTCCCAGTTCATACGTTATGCAAATGCGAAGCAACTACTTACATCACATGGCTGATTTCACAGTGAACGTTTCGCAGGAGTTATAGTTCAACTGTTGTGAATTTGTGACATCAAAATTGTATTGCATACTCATGAAGTATAAATCAGGCTTAAAATAATTGTTGCTAAAATCTAGTGTTCAAACAGCAAGCTCAGTGGCCTAGTGGTAAGATGTCTGTTCTATAATGGCAAAGGTTACGGGTTCGAATCCCAACTGAGTAAGTGCCTGTGTTTTTTTCACAGGACCGAAACACACATTCCTTCATGGGCGAAGCAAAGCAAAAATGTCTTAAAGCCTTGGATCGGACGAGTTGGATTGTGTGGTTTTCTTTTTACTGTACGCACTAAACACGGTCATTTATTGGAACCAAAATTTTGACTCCCATAAATGGCCGACCGTGTTAGTCGACGAGGTAAAAGGAAAACCGTGCAATTTCGAGGCATGTTTGTGTGGATCATTGTATTCTACTTTTACAACATCTTTCTACCAATTTGCATTTTATAACAAACGGTTACAAACGCTTTTCAAATACCAACTCGACCGATCCAAGGCAACGTGTTCCTTTAATAGTTGGGTGAAAATAATTCTGGGGTAATTTGTGCTCCTTGGGATTCCCCTCCCCAATCCCCCCTCCCCAATCCCCCCCTCCCCAATCCCCCCCTCCCCAATCCCCCCCTCCCCCTCTCCCCCCTCCCCAATCCCCCCCTCCAATTACTTACTGCTCCAGATACAGCAACCCATCTTATGCACTTAATTAAAAATTTGTTAGCTCTGCACTCCAATGAAATGTTTCAGGAGGTGAATGGTGAATATCTCCTCAAGAAAAGATTTACTTAAAACAATTTATTCTAGAGTTTTTCGGAGAGGGGGAAAATTAAACTTTATTTAAAAAATTGCGAGGATTAAGCTTTGCATTCTTCAAGGGGTAAGTCGAGCATTTTTATCAAAGTTGGGCCAAACATTGAAAAAGACAAGAGGTAAGTCCAGCATTTTTTTCAAAGTTGGGCCAAATATGGAAAAAGACACAAGGGGTAAGTCCAGCATTTTATTCAAATTTAAGCAAAATGTGGCAAAAATTGAAAAAGACACCTGGGGTTAGTCCAGCATTTTTATCAAATTTTTGTCAAATATTGAAAAAGACAAGGGGTAAGTCCAGCATTTTTATCAAATTTGAGCCAAATATTGAAAAAGACACAAGGGGTTAGTCCAGTATTTTTATCAAATTTGAGCGAAATATGGAAAAAGACACAAGGGGTAAGTCCAGCATTTTTATCAAATTTTTGTCAAATATTGAAAGACACAGCATTTTTATCAAATTTGAGCCAAATATTGAAAAAGACACAAGGGGTAAGTCCAGCATTTTTTTTGTTTTTGAAATTTGGGCCAAATATTGAAAAAGACACCAGGGGCAAACTCCAGTATTTTTATCAAATTTGAGCGAAATATGGAAAAGACATAAGGGGGTAAGTCCAGTATTTTTATAAAATTTTGGCAAAATTTTGAAAAAGACACAAGGGGTAAGTCCAGTATTTGCATCAAATTTGAGCGAAATATTGAAAAAGACACAAGGGGTAAGTCTAGGATTTTTATCAAATTTTGGCCAAATATTGAAAAAGAAACAAGGGGTAATTCCAGCATTTTGATCAAATTACATATCGACATCAGTTCATGTTTAAATAGAAATTCAAGTTTATTGTGGTTACATGATGACACAGTTACAAAAAGAAAATTGGAAGCTCATTGGTAGAGAAATCTGTTTAAATACCAATATCTTTATTCACTTTATGTTGATGTTTATGTTACAATAAATGTATGACAATAGATGCCATCTTTGTGGGCAAATTGCATTTGGGCTTGGATGGCTGCTTAATATCATATTATTGCAACCTATCATTTACAGTGATTATGCAAAACAGCTGTACAGCAATCACGCTTTGTTATGACAACGACATAATTATGAGTCAATCTGTGTTCTTTTTCCGGTAATTCCATTTTCTGCCTCTTGAAATTTCCCATCACTAAGGTTCGGGTAATTTCTCATAACAGACGGATATATCAAATCAGGATCAATAATTATTGATCATCTACACCAATCTCTTCAGAGGAGGTGGGGGGGGGGGTTGGGGGAAATTATGTCCTGCCATCCTAAAGCCTCCCCATTGCCTCGTTATAAAGAGTTTCCTCTACTTAATACACGCATTCTGCAGATATTCTGCAGATATTCTGCAGTCTACACTGTGACTTTCCAGACATTGAACTTCATGTTGGACTTCATGATGAATGACAGATTACTACAGCGAGGGTTATGACCTGTGAATGAAACCAGGCCGGGCCGTGCGTCCATTGCCCTACATATCTGTATATCTATCTATCTCCCTACACAGCCAGCACATTGGGGGGTAAACACTCGCCAGGTATAGATTGACAAACACCATTAGTAACCGTTTAAAAATATCCAAACTCCAAATCATGTTTATGACATTTGCAAAAGGGGGGAGGGGGGTTGTAGAAAAAGGAAAACAAGAGTAGAGTGCATTGAATTATTCCGCCTCGATCAGCGAGTAACTAATGGAATTTGCCAGAATGGTTGTCGGGAGAAGAAGCTTAATGAACACTTGAAGTCTCTCTACAAATGTCAAACGTTGGATTCTTTTACATGACGAATGACTGCAAGTATGTCAGTCCCAATCACTCCGTGTATAAATATATTGAACTGTTGGTTTCTACTCAACGTTTTAAAACCGTCGCTCAAATACTCAACTGTTGAATTGTCCCTGCATAACAATATGGACATAGTGTGATATTACACACATTCAGACTTGTTATGTTTTAACACAATATTTAACTCTTGCTGCTAGTCTATAAAACAGAGATTTGTGCTTCGCAGCCGAACTAGTCCCGAGAAGCATTAACCTCCCTAGCTATTTATTCTTCAGTTCAGATGAACTGTACCACAAGCAGAACATGAACAGCACATACATGAACATTTGAGAAAAACCCACCATTCCGATGGATGGATAGTCATTAAGAGCTCACCGGGGAAGAGAGTTGGGTTTGTGGTCGCAATCTGTGTTTCCTTTTAAAGAAAGTGGTGCAGCAACACCATCCTATTGGCAAAGTGTGATATGATCACACCATAAACTATGCCTCACAGTACTATAGAGATAGACAAGACCATTGTTAGAGGCTCGTCGGGAATTCATTGGCCGGGTTTTACCTCTATATTTCTGCAAGAAAGTGGAAAGCTGTGGTTTGCCTTTTCACAGTGTTACAAAGAGGAGGTAACGATTTTTGTTATACTTGGTACTTGATCGTATTCTACAGACAGCTTCAAGTTCAAAGAGGGAATAAAACTAGGTTTGATATGAATACCCATGTGAAATTATGAAATTTAGGTGAATGATGATATTTGGTAAATGAGAACATTTATAAAGGAAAACTTTTAGGTAAGAATGTATGTGCATTATTGTAAGGGATAACAGCATTGAAATAAATGTTACTGATATACCTAGAAAGAAAATTTGGTAAATGAGAAAATGTTGTATTTATGAGCAAATCTAGGTCAATGAGAAACAATAAAGGTAAACCAATGTTTCAGCTTTTAAAGACAGTGGACACTATTGGTAATTGTCATACACCAGTCTTCTCACTTGGTGTTTCTCAACATATGCATGAAATAATGAACCTGTGAAAATTTGAGCTCAATTGGTCGTAGAAGTTGCGAGATAATAATGAAAGAAAAAACACCCTTGTCACACGAAGTTGTGTGCGTTTAGATGGTTGATTTTGAGACCTCAAGTTCTAAACTTGAGGTCTCGAAATCAAATTCGTGGAAAATGACTTCTTTCTCGAAAACTACGTCACTTCAGAGGGAGCTGTTTCTCACAATGTTTTATACTATCAACCTCTCCCCATTACTCGTATTCAAGAAAGGTTTTATGATGATAATTATTTTGAGTAATTACCAATAGTGTCCACTGCCTTTAAGCTGGAAGTAGCAATAAACCCCATGCATTCAAGTAACATGAGAATGTGAAGCATTGACTAGATAGCATGAGGATAGCTTTATAGCTTCCACAGTTAATATCTGTGTTAACTGAATATGAACACTTGCTTTTACATTTACTGCCATGGTATTACAAGGCATGAATCATTGAAGTCAATGACAATATCGAGGGGCTAGCTTTCAGGGGCGAGTAGAGTATGACACACAAAAATGTAGTGAAATAATGTACAATTGTATGTTGCTCACTTGATTGAACAATGGGTGCAGGAGTGGATTTCACAAAGGTAGTCCTAACTTAGGACTAGTCCTAGGCAGTGCTAAGAGATAGGACCAGTCCTAAGTTAGGATGAGTTACTGGTCCTAACTTAGGACCAGTCCTATCTCTTAGCATTGCTTAGGACTAGTCCTAAGTTAGGACTACCTTTGTGAAATCCACCCCAGGTTGCGGATTGGAAATAGTGTTTTTAGCAATTATAAGAACTAGGTGTGTGAAATGAACCACGACTTTGGCTTCGACTAGGCTTGGGCACTATCCGCCTGTTTGAATTTCTGTTTTGAAAGTGTAGGTAATCAAAGTTAAAGCTCAAAAGCTGGAAAGGGCAATAATCTGAATCAGAATTAGGAGCTGTGGCTGTGGCTTAGTGTTGAAGCATAGGGAGCCCATAGCAACAGCCTTAACAACGGCCAAAGCTGTAGCCACTACTTATTAGGACATGGCCATGACCTTGGTAAAGCATACCACACCAAAGATTTGCAAGACTAAACTTCACATTTTAATAGATGTTAAATTTGCATCAAGATAAAGAATATATTCTTTATCATTTTGGTTTTACCCATATATACCGATGTGTGTTAGCACTGTATACTCAGTACTGTCCCAAGTCCTGTGAAAAAAAAACCCACAGGCATAATACTTGAGTTGGATTCGAACCCACGGCCTTTGCAATTCTGGAGCAGTGTCTTACCAATTATACTTCACATCTTATCCTGCATAATGCGAAAGAAAATACAAGCTTGAAAGCAAAACAGGGTTACTGTCTTCCATTCACAATGACTTTCCTCGGCTCAAGATAACAACAGCGAAACAGGGGGAAAAAAAGAGCGGGAGAAAAAGAGAGCAACCCCCAGTTGGGGGTGGCCATAAGAATCCAGGGTTCTTAGGATATGAGTCAAGTAACTAGGTGTGGAGGACTGGGGGGAGGGGGGGGGATAGAGGATTAACTGACAGGGTCGTGTACATCATGTAATTAGTCAGTCTGACATGGAGCCCACTGTCATAATTACTAAGGTTTGTTAAGGACTGATGTGAGCATGATTCTATCAACTATGACGGCTTCTGTATTACTGTACTCTGAGAGTGGTGTCGCTCAAACAATGCCTTTTTTTTCTATGACTAAGGAAAACTGTTCAACGCTGACACCCAGTTTTTACATGACCTTATTTGAACATGCTGGTTTGGGAGAGTTTGAAATAATTATAACAACTGTGGTACACTAACACATTAGTATAAAACGAACTTTCCAGTCGTAAAGTTTTAATGCAACTTACTTTCCAAATATGAACAAAATGATATTAAAAAACTGTTATACCGCGTGATACAGCTTGGGTTTATTTGCATGATTATCTAAAAACGGGCCATAATTCTATTTTCCATGACGACTGTAGGCCCTGTACATGTAAATGGTTGTATTAGTTAAACAATAATGTATTCATGGTTGCACTCTCCAGTAAGTTGTTATTACTAGAGCTCATGGGAATTGTTTTACTTCCCTCAAAAGATTTTTGAGATAGGTCAAGCATAGAGAAAGGACCACAGACCTTTCTCTATGGGTCAAGCAACCTTCTACCAACAAAACAGATTAGACATTGATACTCCCCAAAGGCACTGGACACTGTTGCTAATTACTAAAAAATAATCGTTAGCATAAAAACTAACTTGGTTACAAGCAATGGGGAGCTGTTGATAGTATAAAACATTGTGAGAAACGGCTCCCTCTAAAGTAACGCAGTTGTTGAGAAACAGGTAATTTCTCACTCAAATATTAAGCTTTCAGGCTTGAAGCCTTTTATTAAGCATCTGAAAGCACACAAATTTGTGGAACAAGGCTGTTTTTCTTTCACTATTCTCTTTCAACTTTGATGACCAATTGAGTCAAAATGTTCACACGGTTGTTATTGAGATACAACAAGTGAGAGTACTTGTCTTTGACAATTACCAAAGGTATCCAGTGCCCTTAAACAACTTTAGGGAAAAACATTTCATGTAAGACCAATGACGACATTGTCCATCGGTCTACACAGGCCATAGCTTTTAGGAAGACATTATGAAACCTGGAAGACAATCACTGATTAATTCACGGCAGTTTTTCAAACTGACATAATTATTATATTAGCTTTGATTAAGTTTGACGATTCGCCAAAGCCTTTTGTTTGTGTAAAAAATATGACTGAGTTTGTAGACCAGGACTCAATTTCATAAAGCTGTACAGCAGAAAATACTGCATAGCAAATTTCTTTGCTAAGCGAATAAAAGACTGGGGCACCAGTTGCAACTTTGTAAACTTTATGGATCTTTGACTGGTAACCAGTTTGTGTTAAGCAAGATTTTTCTGTGCTAGGCACTTTGTTGTGCTTACAGGCTTCATGAAATTTGGCCCTGTACCTGTTTGACAAATCAAAGGTGGGCAATGGAGTGACTAACAGAAACCATGCCAGTACCACGCAGACAGCTCTGAAGAGGTTAATAGATTAAAGTAAAACTGACAACGGACAAACCGCTTCCCAGGTCATATCATAAACTTGAGTTTGATCCCTTGGCCCAATTTCATAGAGATGCTTAAGCAGAAAATATTGCTTAACATTTTTCTAAAATGGGCAGGATACCAGTCACAAATTGTACAAGTAACATGGTAGTTTGGCGTGTAACCTTTATCTGGTAAGCAAACTTTTGTTGCACTTAGCTACTTGTTCTGCTTAAGCAGCTGTATGAAATTTGGACCTGTTGAATGGTTTTTGACTGGTATCTAAGCACACAGATATTGACAAATAAGGATACTGCTAACATTTGGGCTAGTACGAGCACTTGAATGCAGAGGTCGCAAGTTCAAGTCCCCGCTCTAGCAAAGATTTCCTTGTTCGACACTAAATAATCAAAAATACATCTGTTAAGTCTTTGATGAGAGAACGGACAGTACAACTTCAGTATTAAAATTCTCGCTGAGTTTTTACGTTTGCTTTTTATGAGTTAATAGAATATATTGACATTGATGCATTATAAAATGCTTCTAGTTGCAAAACCCAATCTCACCTAAAGGTTATAAATAAAAAAATTAATTACATTTCTACATAATTACGGATTAAAGCTCTGTAAAGAACGTAAATACATTTAAAACTTACAACAAAAATACCATAATAAACTCTCAACACTGAAATTGAGAATAATTCTCCACAAATCTTGTCCAAACAAAGGTAAAAATTCTGTAAGCAACCATTTATATAAGCTCAAAAGTTTATAACTTTTGGTCCCATTTTTATTATAAAACCAATTTTTTGCTACTTTTCCAGTTCTCTGGCAGTATGGAAGACATGGATTTTCAAACTTATTAATTTTCTGCAAGTTATTTTTCTTAACCGTTTTCTTTGAACCATAAACAGAAATTGAGAAAAGTTTTTCGCTACCCTATCTTGTAGCTTCAGAATGAGTGGCTGTGGCTTTATCACCATGGGAACATGCATTGAAGCATGGGATGCCCATTACAACAACCTTAGCAACAGCAGCAGCCATAGCAAGAAAGCCACTTAAATTTTCCTGGACTTTATAAATTTCATTTGGGTAAGTTTTTGGCTAAGGCTTAGTTTCACAAAGAGCGACAGACATTTCCGAATTAAGCATCATTTTATGCTTTCCGTTTTAATGTGCAGTTCAATTCATAATTTACTTCAAATTTTACTTGGAATACTTTTCAAAGTGTCCATAACATAAATGTTTCTTCCGAAAAGCTAACAGGACCCTCTGGCGCTTTTAACATTTTATTTTCCAAGAAGAGCTTGTCCTCTTTTTATGTTTGTCAAGATGTGCGAGAGTCATAAGGCAAGATTATATCCTTAAAAAAATAAACAAAAAAAACAAATAAGTTAGCACCATCATTTAAGAATGGTTGTTGGTGATTTTACTGTTACATATTTACACACATACAAGGACTACAAATTCTATCAAAGCCACAAGACATTTTGCTTTTTGTAAAATTGCTTTTTTTTGGTCAGTGCTTTTACAAATGGCAGTCAATTTAAAGACTAATAATTTACACTGTAAAAAAATCGGCCCCCGAGAAGTACTTGCTCGGCTGCATTTTTGTATAAGGCAATTCTTTTGTCTACTTATAAAAGGTACTTGGAGAGGTAACCTGTTGCTTTGAGAATAGAATATATAAAACAAAACAAAATAGCAGTTCTTTTTAAAACCACAATTCATCACACCTCTGAAAAGATTTGTTCATGGTGCTTCTTGGATTTCATTTTTAAGCTTTTAACCTCGATAAGTATTATCCGATCCATAGTCCCCCCCCCCCCAACAAAAAATCTTGGCAGAGGGAATTGTGCTATGTCATAGTACATCACTTGCCAATACATTCATCCCATGTATCTTTGTATGTAAATTAATCTGCATAGTTTACCAGTCATCGAACACAGATTCCGTTCATGATTAGTCCTACATCTTTCAGAAAAATCAACAATTTGTATTCAATCTTGAGCCTCCAACTTTTGTTCTTCTTTTTCTTACAACGAATTAAAATGCAGTTTATTTGTTTATAGGTGATCTACAAAATATGCTTGATTAAAATAAATAAGACTTGTAAAGACACTGACGATATTTATAACACTACAGTTTTGTTTGTAAGTGCACACACTTGCTATTTTGTGACGTTGTACATAGAGCTTTTATTAATGTAGCATGGGTTTCTTGAGAGACTTAACGACTTCCGTCAATTTTGAGTTTTATTCTTTGCCCAAACGCACTTTATATGATTTCAGTGATATTATACCAATGCCAGACTGCTGCAGCAAACCGATTACTTAACTGCAAATGGTGTCTAATAAAGAACATTGTTTTGACGTTGAGCAGATTTTCTCTTAAAAGACAGGTTGTCAGTCGTCAAGTTCTATGTAATTTGACATGAGTGGTTGACTATCTGTAAAACACAACTATACTTCAGTCAGACTTTTAACCAGGGTGTGTATGTGACCTTTACCATTAGGCCTATTCATCATACTATCCGGTTCCCTGTATACAGTAACAATGATTAACACTCATTCTCATTATGGGGCTCAGACTATTGTCCACCTACCAGCCTCAGTTTGGTTTAGGTTCGTTTGAATGAAGGCACAATAAAAATGGTGGCTCTACGATGGAGGTGTACTTTAAGTAACCAACGCTGTACCTTCCCATCACGGAAACAAAATCATGAAACTTCAAAAGTTCTGGATGAAGCGTCTTCCTATCAAGTGTCATGAAACCCAAGCTCTGGATTTCCCCCGTCTTAAAACCGTTTTCTCCTCAGATTAATCGTCTTAGCTTATGACACATGACCCCCTAACAGCTGTCTCTGTCTCACAACCAAAGCCTTAGTCCGTGATCCACGACTCCTAATTAAGATGGACATCCCCACGTAGGGTAGGGGGGGGGGAACGATGTCCACACGGCTTAGCGTAACATGAACATTCAACATAGCCGGGGTCTTTCATTCTCTCTCCTCATTCTTGTCAAAGTTCTATCTCACTTTGTAGAGGTCGCTGGTTTTGTACACTGGCATGACTTCTTGATGTTTGGGCAAGGGGTCTTTCCCTCCCGGTCTCAGATCTGATGAAGTTCTTGCCTCGTTTCTCAGCGTTAATGACTTAATTTGTCCCGAGAAGAAACTGCCTTTCCACGGCGGAAACTTTTTACTCTGTAGGGAGAGTATGTCCAACTTGACTACCCCCGTGGGACCCTGTAGACAGGGCTACACTGACGAGATAAACACGTAGCCCAAGGGTTGTCTGGGATATCCACAACAGTTTGTGAGAAAAGCATTCATTTGTAAATGTGTCAATGACACCTTGAAACCTCTGGGGGTGCGAGGGCAGGGGGGGGGGTACATAGTAGGGTGTGGCTATAAACCCATGACACTGCTACGCCTTAATTGACCAGGTTGAACACTCCCCACACATGTCAGACCTGAAAATAAAAAACACATAAAAGCAATAAATATATATTACAGAATGACTTATGGCAGCCAAAGTACACCCATGAGAGGAAATATTGCCAGTAATTGATTGATGTCTTCATTGTCCGATTATTTGGGTGTGTGTGTTCTCCGTGTAATCGTGCGACACACTTTTAGTCCAAGTGTCATCCTGTCCCTTAATTGGATGACAGGGGGGGGGGTAGTGGTACCAGACATCCTCCCACGTTACACCGACTGACATCTTGATACATTTAAGAAAATGCACAATTTATGAAGAAGTTGTTTAAATGGCTCAACAGCCGGTGATCTCTTGCTTAACAACTTTGACCGAAAATGAACACTGTCTCTTCAAATATGGCACACTGAATTAAGCTGAAATTGTTGCAAAATTTAACACAAAACGAATTGTTCTCTGTAATTTTTTTTTGCCAGATTTTCAATATTTTGCTGTCAAGCCAGTAGAGCACTGTACACAAAAGTACAGATAACGCACTGTATTGCATATTTAATGCAACTGGTCCCCATTTAAATGTTTGCTAAGTAACATACACATTTCCTGAGGGGTACCGGTAGTTGCCAGATTTTTCTGATTTGCAAAGACCAAACTGCCAAACGTTTGTTTAGATTTAGCGTGATTACTAATAACAGATTGAATGTCTATTGTGCTACTTGTCTGATGATCAGAAAATCAATGTTGAACATGATACAGAGGGTAAAGCTCACTGATTCACCGGCAACTGCTTAAAGGATACCAGTGAATACTTCGCAAGACGCAACAGCTGCTTGGCTTTAAAGATCATCTCGCTGCATTTTGGCAACCAGATACCAAGTTTTTGGTGTAAACTTTAGATACTTCAGAAACAATTTGTGATGTAAGTACTTAAAGACAGTGGACACTATTGGTCATTGTCAAAGACTAGTCTTCACAGTTGGTATATCTCAACATATGCATTAAATAACAAACCTGTGAAAATTTGAGCCCAATCGGTCGAAATTGCGAGATAATAATGACAGAAAAGAACACCCTTGTCACAGGAAGTTATGTGCTTTCTGATGCTTGATTTCAAGACCTCAAATTCTAAATTTGAGGTCTCGAAATCAAATTCGATGAAAATTACTTCTTTCTCGAAATGTTTTATACCATCAATGTCTCCCCTTTACTCGTGATCAAGAAAGGTTTTATGCTAATAATTATTTTAAGTAATTACCAATAGTGTCCACTGCCTTCAATTCTCTCCACAAGGAATGTTGCCTTTTATGATTTGGAACTTATTCTTCAACAACTTATTCTCTACTAGTTTATAGTTCCTGACATATCCAAAATGAATCTGTCAATGTTATTTTACATGTACTATTCTTTGCAAAAACAGCAAAATGATATCAATTGATGAACTACTTTCGGTACTGTTGGAATAGTCAACCTTTCCACCCAGAAAAATTACATTCTTGGAAAACACGGGTCAATTTCTGATGGTGCTAGCCACCTTAACTTAATTATGCATTTCCACTCTGACCAATAAGAGCGGTGTATGCAGGGTCACTACTCTCCATAAACAAAAACTAAACACAAGACATATGTTAATGAGCACAGCAGCACTAGACATGAATATGCATGAACTTCTCTGGAGTTTCCTTTGATTGATCACTTTTAGGTCCTGGGTGAATTGACGACTCTGACTGTGTCTGTTCCCATGGAGCAATGTTCCTAAGGTTGTTGGTTAGTGCAGAATATGCCTCAGTGCATGTTACTTTATGCAGCCATAGCCGTGCTCCAATCCACATAGCCAAAATGGACCTGTTGTTTCAAGCGAGTTAGTGTAGGCCTATGCCTTGTTACCGTGGCGATGCAGCCATAGCTGTATTCCAATCCACATAGTCAATGTGGACCTGTCAAATCATGAGTTAGTGAAGGCCTCTGTGCGATTAACAGATGCCTCTATTACTTGCCATTGTATGCAAAGTACATTGCACCCCTCCTAAATTTGCCTTCAGAGAACAATTTGTTCATGTCAACAGGGAATTGAACAAAAGCAAAACAGAATCGCCTCCATTCAGAAACCAAGCTTAATTCTGCTACCTGTTTGAAGTTCGGCGAATTCCAACTGTTAGCAAAAACCCACTCCACACGAGCTGGCTCTAACGATTTTCCAGAAGCCCACAGAAAATTAAGGCAGCTAACATTTTTGAGGTTTTTTTGTACAAACAATTATCAGGTTTGTCATAAGAAATGGATGATTTTCTGGTATGCTAGCTTAGCAACTGCCCAGCCCAACATTAACAGAAGTGGACAATTCTGAAGTTACTTGAGTTTTATATCAAGAACCGTTTGTTTGTACATCTCTCACACAACTAGCGCAGAATTGTTGGCGCTACAACTCTCCATAGATAAAAGCTTCAAATGCTGCGGCCAACAGCTACATGAAATCATTACCACTGTTTGACCTTCCCTACGCCCCCTAACAGAAATCAGCTTAGGAATTATGCAATGTATAATACTGTTATACCATGGTCATATATTGTGAACTTTTATTGGTCGTGAACCCGTCGTGGGATATGTACTAAAGACACACGTACATGGCACAGGTGAACATGAGTCATGCACCCGAACCAGATACGTTACTTTGATCGTGCCCACAGCTGGTCATTTTCACCACTCAACGACGGCTACTAATCATCAACTTTTTAGTGGTGCCAATTTTGTGGTAAAAGTCGACTACAGATCGCCTACAATTCATTACCATGGTATAACAAAACAATTGTTGCACACTGTGATGGGGTCCATTAGTTTTGTATGCTCTCGTGAGTAAATGGCTCCCTCGTGGGTAAATGGCTCCCTCGTGGGTAAATGGCTCCCTCGTGGGTAAATGGCTCCCTCGTGGACAAATGGCACCCTAGGCTATTCTTCAGACCTCACCACAGCGTGCAACATTTGTAGATTAACTATGAGTCAAGCAAGCAAGCAAACACTGACAGGATTAAACGCACCTGTGTAACACTACAAGCTACAACATTTCTACTCTCATCGGACCCACCACTGGCCAGGGACTCGCACCGATCCACCCTCTCCGTGCTCTGGAACATCTCCGGTGAGAAGACACTCCCACTGTCCGAACTCCGACTGGACGTCCCGTCCTCTGGGAGTCTGACCCTGATCTCCTCCTCCTCACTCAGTGCCTGGTCGACCTTACCGCTTTCGGACTCCGCAAGGAGGGTGTCCCCAGACGATTGGCTAAGCACTAAGGGGATTGAGCTCATAGAGCAGCGGACTCGGCTGTTACGAGACGGGGACGGGGCGCTGGATAAGGAGAGATTGGACAGGCTGCTGAGATGTAAGAGCTGACTTGGACTGAAGGAAGTGATGGCGATTGAATTCCGCATCCGCGGTGCTGTGGTCAAAGACATGAGAAAATAACTTTTAAATCAATCCAATTTGTTGACAAATCTCGCATTAATTTTGGTTTTTTACCATACACCGATGTGTGTAAGTTCTGTATACTCAGTACTTTCCTGAGTCCTGTGAAAAAAATATCACAGGCATGTTACTCGGATGGTACATGTATTCGAACCCACCACCCTTGCAATTCTAGAGCAGTGTCTTACCAACTAGACTACCGAGATTGCCCGGTAGCTAGAGGCAGTTCGAATCCTATGTTTTAGCAGCCAATACCGCAGCGGGTACCGCATCTCGCATTGACTCAATTGCACAACATCATTGTAATTTACAGTTTGCTCTCACTCTTAAGAGCGCTATTAACAAGAGGTTCTGCTTATAAAGAGTATGCTCAGATGTCCCGAATCTCATTACTGCTTTGTGTTTCTTCGTTTTACTGTCCTCTTATAACACTGCCCGATTACAAGGAGCTAGGCCAGTCCAAGTTACCTTGTTATAACTAGAGTCAACTGTATACAACTTGCACATTGTGTATGTGGTGTACACACAACATGAGACTTAAGGCCCGGTCCCACTGCAGCGATAACGAGAACGAGAACGATAACGACGCAAAGAGAACGCAGTCCATTGGTTGAATGAGCATTTGCGTATTCTGCGTGGAGCAATTCAACCAATTGAATGCGTTCTCTTTGCGTCTTGATCGTTATCGTTATCGTTATCGCTGCAGTGTGACTAGGCCTTAAGGTGTTCATCCATGAAGTTTCAGGAATTATGTATTTTTTTAACTACTTTAGTTACTGACCAGTAGGTACAGTGACATGTAGCATGCCATTTCAATAGTCCGCCAGCTTTTTCACAAGTTAGTCCATTTTCATGTGAAATGATAACGCTTTCCATCACTGAACTAGACAGCCGGACCACATGGGCCCAATTTCATAGAGCTGCTAAGCACACAAATTTGCTAAGCATGAAATTTCTTCCTTGATAAAAACAGGATTACCAACCAAATTTCCATTTGCATATTGCTTGTTACTGGTGTTCAGCTGTTGTTTGCTCATCTTGAAAATCATGTGGAAATTAATTGGTTGGAAATCATCTTTTTATCGAGGCAGAAATTTCATGCTAAGTAAATTTTTGTGCTTATCAGCTCTATGAAATTGGGCCCTCGAATGAATTTTGACCGTTCCTCTGATATTTAAACCAGAATTAGGCCAGCAGACCATCGTTAAGGGAAAACACCTGTGTTGTGTCCATCATATCTCAAAATCGAGTGTTAGAATACAATTTTTTGCAGACAAGAAAGTTTCAGTTCAAGAAGACTAAAAATGATATGTTGTGCCTACCTTTGCCTTTATCTCTCATGGATATCGCTCGATCGTTGATTCTGCCTTCATTTGGTTTGATGTCTAAACACGGTTTACTTCCTACACCCATGGAGGACAGCTGAGCTTGTCTGGCTTCTGTAAAGTAAAACACAAAAAAGGTTTAGGGTTCAACTGATAATACAAATAAGTAACTTTGCGTTCTCTGTTGGCAAGACAGACGTAACCCCATATTTTAATTTGGACAGTTGCCTGGTGGCCAGTTTTTTTTCTATTCTGTGTATTTTAACACGTGTTATTTTTGTAGTTCTTAAATAAAGGTATGACACACCCGACCGGCGTCTCATAGCATTCTATTAGGCACGGCTTGTCGTCATGGCTGAGCAGTCAAGCACATTGGACTCATGTTCTGGTGTTTCTTATCAGCTAAGTTAGGGTTTAAGTCCCGGTCTTGACACTGATGTCCTTGAGCAAAACACTTATTTCAACCAATAAAACACTTATTTCAACCAATGTTCTTTAGGTAGGACGTAAAGCCATAGGTCCATTGTGTTATGTATTTTGTAATGCACATAACCCAATTTCGATTATGGCTAAAGAGTAGGGTTTAAAGGTTTATAGTCGGTTGCTCGATGGTCGCGCGATGGAAATCTTGACGTGCAATCATGGGACTCAGTCTTAGGATTGCGCGCAAGATTTCCATCGCGGGACCATCGCGCGACCGACTATAAACAGGCCTTAACCCTGTATGTCTGGTTCACTCCAAGCGCCCTTGTTTACGGGTTTCCTGAAGAGAAGGGGTTTGCCCCAGTGTTTCTGGCAGTGACTGCTGGGTGTGCTGTAGCACCTTGTAAACCTTTAAAAGGTGTTATATCAATGGGTCTTACAATTGAAAAACTAATAACAAGAGCTTTGAGACGCTAGTAGATAAAGCGCAATAAAAGAACTTGTTAATATTATTTTAACCATTATTTTTTGACATGTATGTCAAGTTGGAATTAAGAGACCCATTGACATGCTTTTAGCACCTTGTAAAGGTTTACAAGGTGATGCGCCCAACCATGCCAGAAAAAAAAAAAACAGGCAACCCGTCCTGTTTTTTTCTTTTTCTGGGGGATAAATTGACAATATAGACTGCACTGAGTAGGAGCTCAGACTAATTAACATCATGATACTGCCAAACATCATTATGCGAGCCAAACGAAGATCCTAAGCAAAAATTTGCAGGAAACCAAGAGTATTGCCCTGTGCTTTGGCCAGTAACCCATTCCTCCTAAGCAAGACTTTCCTGAGCTTAGCAGCTCAATGAAACAGTGACCTGACGAACTGAGTAGCTCACCTTTGCTCCTGAATGCTTGTTTCCATAACAACTTGCTAATGTCTTGAGTCCATGCTTGCTTGACGCTGTGTGAGCGCGCATGAAGGGTGTACGCCTTGTCGTTGGTCTTACGTCGACGGAACCATATCTCGAGCTTCAGACCGCTCTCGCCAATACTTTCCGTCATTCCAATATCTGTCATCTGTGAACGGGTGGGAATCAAAATCATAATTTTTCGGAAATGAAACAAAGGGGTAGTGAAAAGTGTCTACTCGACATTCAACAGTTTTGACAACACAAAGATCTTTCTATTCAACATTACAAGGCCGGACAGCCACTTGAAGGTGAGGGCTACATTAAAAGGATTTGGGCTGTGGACCCAGATAAACTGACACCAGGGGAATACTGCCACCTACTCCTGGGCTGAAACAGGGTTAACCCCCTTCATGTCTGCAAGGATGTAGGCATATCCACCAAGGAGCCTGCCGTCGATTTCGCAAAGAGTTAGGACTCGTCTTATCTCGAGTTATGTAGGATGTAACTCATCCTAACTTAGGGTTAATCTTAAGGTCTGCATGCTACAGTGCAGGGTTGGGACTCGACTTAAGTCCTAAGATTAATCTTAAGTTAGGAAGATTTTGGTGAGATCGACGGCTGGCTGGTAGAACAGCACTACCTACCCAACTTTTTACAGAGCAATTATGTTATCTTGATAACACACGTGTCATGACCAGGAATCAAACCCACACTCTGCTGCTGACAACACCATGCCCCAATTTCAAAGGAGACTGCTTAAGCAGAAAAAAAATTGCATAACCATTTTCTGTTAAGCAAAAATGAGCAGGATACCAGTCACAAATTGTACTTGTGACGTGAAAGTTTGGCTAGTAACCTTATTCTGGTAGGCATAATGTTGTCATGCTTAACTACTTTTTGTCAAATTGGGGTACGGTGAACTAGACCGCTCTACCAGATCACAATCAAACACGTTTAAATATGGGTAGGTTTTACTCGGTGTGTTGACAGCTGTAACTTTCTATTTTACCTTGAGGCTGAATTTGTAGTGGTACACATCATGTCCTCTGGCAGTCCTCCTAGACTTACTGAATAAAATCATGTCTTCAAAGAGGAAGGCGTGACGGACGCACTTCTTATGACCTCGATAAACCAAAAACTCATCCTGCAAAGAACAATGTTTAAAACATGATCAGATAAGTATTATTATATTTCTGATAAAGAACTCAAGGATGCCTAACAACAGGCCGGGAATTACAGGCACATCATGGCCTCCATTCCCCCTGGTATTGGCCTTGGTGTCCCTTCCAAATTTCCCCATTGAACTTAAGAGTTTCAAGTGCCCCTCTGTAAAATGGAAAGATGAAATCTTCCAGGTCTGTGAGAAGTGAACTAAATCATTGTAGCTCACATAGCCTGAAGGATACCTGTATACAAGGGGGCTTGGAAAGAACCAGAAATACCAGGGTTTGAATCCCTACTCTTCCACGATAAATGCAGACTGCGATTAAACGTTACTGCATTTACATAACCTCTTACCTGTCTTAATAGTTCACCTTGCTCGTGGAGATCAACCTGCAAAAGACACAAAAAAAATCAAATGTTTGTTAATGACTGATTGTAATAGTATCAACGACTGTATGAAACAAACTTATCCTGTGGTGACAACTGGGTTTGATAACTTTGTAAAAGTAACAAAAACTTTAGCATTGTATCTGAAAAGAGACAAATTCGTTTTGTAAAAAAAAAGGTGTTTCATAACTGTTTGTAAAAGTAACAAAGAATGTAGTATTCTTTCCGACAGAGACAAACTTATTCTGTTCAAACAATTGTATCTGATTACTTTGCAAAAGTAATACGAAACTTAGTTTTTCATCTGACAGCACCTTGTAAACGATTTTACCAGGTGTTTTGTTAATAAATGGGTCTTAAAATTCAAACAAGCTCTGCATACCTCGTTGGGAAAACAACTTTGGGGCGCCCCAGGGTAAGATAAAGTGTTATATAATAACTGCATTTATATTACTATTACTAAAATAGGCAAAGAAAACCGTGCATTTAATTTTCATTTCCCCAAAAAATATCTCGCCTTTTTAGTATAAAAAAAACACCTTGATAACCCAAAACTACAATGTCTTAAACAATTCACAGTCCTTGAACCCAACAATCTGTCAATTTACGGAAATAATAAAAATACATTCATTTTATAATAAGTACATTCCAAAGAGGAAATGTAACAATTTCCTAAACTCAGAAAGGGAAATTGTGTCACTCATCTTCCGAATGACAGCACATCCTCGTCGAAACTATTTCCAGAGAAGATTGGTAATTATCAAATAAGATCTACGCTAAGTAAATCTGACATTCATGCTACATTTGTTCTCTTCCTTAATACGTTAGTATAGTTCAATAAATGTTAATGTATTTTTAATCCTTCTCCCTTAACGATTGTTTAGAAATGTCAGTTAAATACCCAAGGACCAATCAAATTATATCCAGGTGGTACAGAAGTTTAGTTCAACACTAGTATAGCTCTGTAATGTATTTTTAGCGTTAACAAGGTCCGATGACCTATTAAAGGCACTGTACACGTTTCGTAACTGTCAAAGAGCCGTGTTCTCACTTGGTGTATCCCATCATAAGCATAAAATAACAAACCTGTGAAAATTTGGGCTCAATCGGTCATCAAAGTTGCGAGAAAATGATGAAAGCAAAAACACCCTTGTTGGACGAATTTGTGTGCTTTCAGATAGGAATAAAATACTTCTAGCTAGAAGTATTATTTTTTTTCATTTTAGTTAGAAATTACCTCTTTTTTCAAAAACTACGTTTCTTCAGAAGGAGTCGTTTCCCACAATGTTTTAAACTATCAACAGCTCTCCAATGATCGTTACCAAGTCAGTTTTTAAGTTAATATTTGTTTTGAGTAATTACCAAACGTGTACCTTCCCTTTAAAGGGAATGTATACATTTGGTAATCACTCTATAAAATTAATTGTCATATACAGACTTTGGGTTAGAAGTCTACAGCAGCTTTGGATAGTATAAAGCATTTTGAGAAACATTTCACTTCAAACTAATAATCGAAGTCTTGTATAGCGAAGTCTTATAATGCAGGCACTCATGGCGCTTTCTAAAAAAATCTGCACCCTAGTCAGCTTAGCTCCAGGAGCACTGCTTGTGATATCTTATACAAAAATGTGGTTACATGTATGTGGAAAAGATGTCACTTTAGGTGCCCCAAAAGTTAAATCTGAGAAGCAATTTGGAAAATGTTTTTAAAGTTTGTAACATTGACTGTTCTGAATGACCTCAAACATGTAGTTATTTCACCCCATCTTTCAATGCTCCAACTATAATATCAAAAAACCTGAGTCCAAACCATAAGGTGTAACAACACAAAACTGTGGACTGCGTCATTTCCCCTTATCACTGTCACCCATCTACATATCCATCATGGACTAAACAGAGCGTTTTCCCCCTCAACACAACCCTACCTCATAACAATTGGGTCAATTTGCCACATACACAAACTTGATTGGATTAACAGAGCCCCTTTTGATTGGATTACTTGGCCCCAAGAACAATCACTAGTAGAGATTGCTTCATGAGCAACCCAAGCCCTGGATTAATCCCATCAACAAACAGGATTAGATGAGATTATGACATGGTTGGATTAATTGCGGCCATGAGGTTAAGAGTGTTTCGTCGTCCTCGGCAGTGATGAAATATGACGGAGGCTGATGCACTTTTTTTTCTTTTTTTTTTCTCAGTCGTTGATTTATTTTAAGCCAATTATTAACTGTAGATTCTTTAGCCGTTCTTCGGCTAATAATGACCCGCATTGATTCTTTTTCAGAGTTTGATTATAATAAGCAATGTCTCAGACCTACTTTTTATCAATCATTAATCCATACTCAATCTTTAAGGTAAGCAGACAAGTTTACTCTTGGAGTGATGGGAGAAAAAATGAAGCAGGGCAATAACCTATCTTTCTGGAAAGTTGTATATACTCAGCGCCTTGCGTACTTGTTTGGTAGATACGTGCGCTATATAAGACTTCGATATTATTAGTATTATTATTATATGACAGGAAACACTGTAAATGGTATCACTTTGCAACAGCACGTTAACAGATTTTCCAATAGTTGTAATTTTGTAACTAAGAAAGTGTTTCAACATCTAAATGGACATGCAGGTTTATACTGAAACTGTTTGAGTGGATTCATTTGATGTTCAAAAATAAAATGACATGTAATCACCATAAAATCAAATTTTAAAAACATGGACGGAAACATCCTTTCTACATCTCTTATAAAATTAATATCCCTTCTATTATTTGAACAAAAATGAACAAATCTACAAATGTGTCACTTCATACCAAAACCTTTGCACTCTCTGCCAAAACTCCAAACTTGGTTAATTTGCTCATCAAAAACCAGAGAATAAGAGCTTTCAAAAACACCTGATTTAGGGCTTATAAGACAAGTATTTCTCAACATAAAAAATGTTTCAGGCGTCACATCACATTGATATCAAAGCTGATGTTTTACTTGTCTTCACTTTCACTGCCATTTTACTATTTCCAAGAAGTGCCTGTTTCTCTGATAAAGGTCTCAGTTTTTTTGTTTTGTTTTCATAAATTTAAAAATTTGCACCGGGATAGAGAACACTACTTTAGTTTACTCTTACACTCATGTGAGATAAGCACTGTCTACTCAGTACTCTCCCCAGTTCTGTGAAAAAAATTAACACAGTCATATTGCTAGGGTGGGATTCGAACCCACGACCTTTAAAACTGTTTTTTTTTTTTTTTTTTTTGCTAACAAATGTTCAGTAGTTAGAGTTACTCACGTCACAATCTTTGATGGAATCCATTGCTAGTAGGTCATTACCGTGCCTCATCTGGAATTGTACCATCTCCTCAGCAGACTGGTGCAAGGAAAAATAAATCACTGGAAACTTTAGGAAGAGTGCCACATTTAAAACAAGTAGAATTATAAACTTTACATGATAAAGTAGAGTTTGGTGAGGCTAGCGGTAGCACCATGTGTAAATCTCTTTTGAGTATAGTGTTGGTTCTGAAAAGAATTGGTCAGTGGTTGACAACTTACCGGCAACACTACTCAACAGAGACTTAGATATGCTACAACCTCACCTAAAATTGTAAGCAGTATGTTGTCGGAATCAAGCGATTTAAGCTTCAAATATTGGCTGCTGGCTGTAGCGCAATGTTAATCGCAGAAAATGTAATCTCAAAAAACTTTGCTTAAGGTAAACTTTAGAGAAATTTTGCATAGCGGAAAGTATAATTCACAATAAATTTTCCACAGTGTGACCCTACATGTACGTTTAAAAAGAGTTAACTTAAAAAACCCTGTTCAAAGTCAAGTGTGTTAGGCCATTTCCTCTTTGAGTATGAAATTTCAAACTCGACTCTAACTAAGACTCTGAGTTTGGAATTTCATACTCAAAGAGATTTCCTCTTAACTTTGAACGCCGAACACACTTAACTTTGAACAGTGTCTTTTTCTATGGCACCTGAAAAAAAAAGCAAAGTAGGAAATCAGCTCATCAGCTAAGCTTGATTTAAAAACATTTTGGTTGATTTTCTTTACCTTGAGTGCGGACAGCTCTTGATCTGAGGGTTGACACTCTCTGATGAGGTCCCGTAACAGCAAAGCGTACTTCCCCAATCTCTGCACAGGCTTCAGGAGGTAACTAGCAACGTCCATTTTGTCATGTAGATTACGCTGTTTCGACTAAAACAAACAGATACAAATATTGTTACGATCATTATCCTCATGGTAAGTCGTTGCGTCGAATGCGCGCACATTTTGCTGCCTGCACACATTTGTTAGAATGGGGTGTGTTGGTTTGTCTCTTAGGCTTCGAGAAAGACTCTGCAATGAGTAATTCCTGCGTATCGTGGCCGAGCGGTTAAGAGCACCGGACTCAAGTTCTGGTGTTGCTGATCAGCGGAGTTTGGGATCGAGTGTCGGTTGTGGCACTTGTGTCCTTGAGCAAGATATTAACTTTACCATAGTTGCTGTAAAGAAAGGGATGTGCAAGCCTCAACATGATTCCGACCTCGGTCGACTAGAGAGAGAGAGAGAATTGCTGTAAAAGAACCCAGAACACTTAATTGTAAAACATTAGGGATTAAACCCTGTGTTTCTGGTTAACATATAGTAAGCACCTTTGTTTACAGGTTTCCTCCGACTTGCAAGCTACAGTAATTAAGTTCACTTTTGAGGCGTCCTTGGTTTCGTTCATAGAAATGTACCATAATACTATAAGGTTTCATTACTAAATATTTCGTTCAAGCAGTTGGCGACTCACCTTGAAGAATGTACCATAGTCAGCCAATAAGCCATCAGATCTCGGCTTGTTCTTGTTGTAAAGTGCGTACAGACCAAAACCCTTTTTCTGCATATGAACAAAAAGTGACCACAAATTTAATAAGAGATGAGAAACCAAAGAATTTAACTCCAATGACTGAGTGTGAACCCTTCAAACTCATAATTGTACAAGATGAAAAGAATAATTAGATCATTTCTCTAAAATGAACTATTTAAGCCCTTGTCACACGGCAAAATAAAAATCCCAGCAAACTCCTGGGGATTTTAGTCTCAACCCCACGCCCATCCCATGTTCGTACTCGTCAAAATTTTCCTGGGAAATAGGCACACTTACTACGCTAAACCTAGGAGTTTTTAGCTTAAAACCCTACCCCAAGCAGGGGTAGCTACTGCTTAAGAAATAACAGGCATTTTTCCAGGGTTAGTAATTCATGTGTGACACCCTAGCTCTATGGTGACACCCACTGTCAATCAAAGTCACCCTGGAACTTCCTCAGGAAAGTCGTCTAGTATGAACAGCGCTTAAGTTGTTCAAAAACTTTGACAGCCACAAAACAAAATAACATGATCATCAAAAAAGTAGGACATGCTATTCAAAACGGCTCTATTTTACTCTTCTGATTCATCAAATTAAGTTTTTAATCAATTTATCTTCATTAAATTTAATAAACTCAAACAAAGAAATTTTCTCCGAAGCTGCATATGAAACAAAAAAAAAAGGCTGATCAAATTTCCACAGAGGAAGAATTAACAAAACATGTATTTAACAATTTCCAGCCAAGGCGCGCTGATAATCAACCCCAAAATATTCACCCCAGGCATTCTCCGCTCGACAAAATCAACTCGGGTGAAGAAAAGAGAAAATAAAAACCCACAACGGAAGACAATGTTATCCCGGCTCATTAACGTTTATAATCAAATCAGAAAAACCCCTAATTTTCAACCCCTACTTAAAATTATCTCAACATTCAGAATCTATGAATCAACAACTGCTAAGGTTTGTTTTTCTCCTTGGTCTCTGTGGAAAGTCCCCGGTGGAGTCTGTCAACGGAGCAAAGGACCAGAGGGTTTGTTTCTCTAAGGCTTCCTATGCGATTCTAATCAGTCTAAACCACCTGTACTACAACTCATTTGCCTCTCTGGACCCCAGTAGACTCTGGTGGCTAATAAACCACAGACAAAGCACTTCAGGCTGTTTTCTTAACATTTCCAAAGAGTCCCCTCTTTAAATATCCAACATTGTTTGCTTTTTTTTCATCTCCCCCCTCCCTTCAAGTTCATTACATTTGTGGGGCAGAGTGTGAAGTTGGTATTCATATTTTTAATGGGGTTAATTTTGTTGATGTTGGACTGCCCTTTTTCTTTTTTCTCCAAGTGTGACTGGAGATCTAGATTGCTATTTCGCTCGGCTGATTTCTCGTGGGGCAATATTGAGTTTGAAGCCCCCTGTGGACCCACTTGATGACCCGGTGATTGCAAACATCACAATCCCTTCATGGAGAAATGCTTGATGGAACGACATTATTTATTTTTTTGTTCTCTCTCTCTCCCTTTGTATTGGGACGACAGTGGCTTTAAAGACACTGGACACTTTTGGTAATTGGTAAAGACTAGCCTCCACCGTTGGTGTATCTCAACATATGCATAAAATAACAAACCTGTGAAAATTTGAGCTCAATCGGTCAATGAAGTTGCGAGATAATGATGAAAGAAACAAACACCCTGGTCACATGAAGTTGTGTGCTTTCACATGCTTGATTTTGAGACCTCAAGTACTAAATCTGAGGTCTCTAAATCAAATTCGTGGAAAATTACTTATTTCTCGAAAAATAAGTCACTTCAGAGGGAGCCGTTTCTCACAATGTTTTATAATACCAACCTCTCCCCATTACTCGTTACCAAGTAAGGTTTTATGCTAATAATTATTTTGAGTAATTACCAATAGTGTCCACTGCCTTTAAATTATAATCCATGAAGTGCTTAATTGTCTCAAAGTGAAGACATTCAAATAATTAATGTACATCTTGCAAGCCCTTTTGTGTCTTGTTTCAAAAGATGTCTCATTAGTCTCAAGATAAAAAAACCTTTCTCGATTTCTCTGGCCAGTTTGTTTACTTCTTACTGTACCTAAATCTCCCCACTGCTGAGGCCAAATTTAGGAGGGCAGTTGCAAAAACTTCATGCAAGTCGCCAGGCATACAAAGCCTGAAGGCCACTTCAAGGTGTGGGCTCAATTATTTTTGTCCAGAGGCCGTTGCCACCTACTCCTACATGTAGGGAGGAAACAGGGTTACCCCTTTTACAGTCCATACGGATGTAGGCTTGGGTATCATCAGTCCGAAGCCTGGCCGGTAGAGCAGAAAGCACTACCTCCTCAATTTTATGTAGCAAGTGTCACGACCGGGATTCGAACCCAAACTCTGCTGATCAAACAGCAGAGCTTGAATCCGGTGCTCTTAACCGCTCGGCCATGACACGCCATTCAATTCAATTCAAAATGTTTTTCTCTTCTCTTTTCGTAAGAGAAATAAACAAAATGAAATAATCGCAGATAAGATGACTTGGAAGTAGTTAATAATCTCTGCAAATTAAAGAGAGTATGAGGCTGTCAGAGTAACCAAAGTTTGTTGAACACAGCCTAGACGGAATTACCACAGACAAGGAGACAAGCAAAACAAAATTTAAAACTTAAAAAAAAATATGGACTGGTTTGAGTTTATCCCAAGAGAACTTGGTAAGCACAGAGTAAACAGCACTTCAGAAACTAATCAATCAAAAGGGTGAAAACTGACACGGATTCACTGTTGATATAATGAAAACCACAACCACAAACTAATTTGATTCGGGTAACACATCAACGCTTGAGGGGTAACTTTTGGTTGAGTTGACTACTGCCCTCTATAGTCGGGTTGTCATAGTTCTCTTGATTGATGCACATCAAGCATAATCGAATCAACATAATTTCCTCAATCTTTAACCAACTGTTCCGTACGAAGCCACACAGACATTCAATAAATCTTTAAAAGTGACAACAAAAATTCATATGAATATATTGAGTGCACAATCTATCGTTGGTTTTCACACCAGAAATATATTACTAACATAATAACAATTCCTGAAGGAGGAGGTTTACTTACATGTTGCAAGAAGCAATGGCAGACTTGTAGAGGGTCGCTCTGGCACTGACTGAGAGCTTTCAGGAAATGACGATCGTGGAACTCGTAAATCTTTTCTAGATTACCGAACACGGCACTGCGCTGGCCTCTCAGACCCTGCGGTATGTCGTCCCGATCCATCTCCGGAAAATAGTTCTGAAAACCAGTTTGAAAGGTTTTTAAACACAAAATCAATGAAACAGGAAGGTTTACTTATTACAACTACACTAACTTATTACCAACCTTTTATTTTTAGTTTTCTTAAAACTACAGCAATAGCTTACTGACAAGTAATAATGGAGAAATCAAAGAGTAATGGAAGTGCTTTTTGAAGCTTTGCATTATGTGGGAAATAAAACTGAGCAGGTTTAAAGTTAACAAGCAGGTTAGTTTACTTCTTTACTCCTAAAGATGAACAGAGCATGTTCCCAAAATTTAGACTCAACTGTAACACTGTAACACTCTGGTCCTTCGCAGAACCAACAGTTTGTCCAAACGTGATTTGATTCAAAATGACAACCACCCACAAACCTACTAAAGAATTAAGTTGCTACACCCCTTGCGCCATCATCAAAATGGATCAAAAAGGATCTATGAGTTCTTCTGGGATATCGTTTCATGCACAAAAATCCACATGCAAGAATAAAACAATTTATGAAGAAATATTTTTTTATGAGTATTCCTTGAAGAAATTCAACCCCAGACCTTCCTTGATTTTTACCTCTATGATGTACTTCAGCGCAAGGACGTAATCCTGCTCTGTCTGGATCATCTCATCTAAGATAAGCACAAGCCGTCTGTAGTTAGGGTGGTCCTTGTTAGCTGAGACATTGTCATTGGATTCAATCTCAAGCTTGAGTGGGCTACCGGGAGCCTGGGAGACAGACTTCCGGATGTGACGATTTGCGTCCTGGGGTGACCAATGCGTCTCAATCTGTGCCGGAGTTCAAATGTTATTATGGAATATTAATTAACATTGATAGCATGTTCAAAAATTCCCCCATGTACTCTAAGAACAACTATGAAAATGTTGAAAACCCAGTAATTTGTTTCAATGCAGACTTTTGCTGGATTAACCTTTTTTTAAAAAGGTTTTTAAGATGAACACACATGTATAAAACTAAACAATAATAGTCTTTATGTACTTGAAATGGTTGGCAAGTTTTATATGGTGTAAAATCTTTGCTTTAAAAAAAAAAAGTTACAATTTGAAGAAATCATGGACACTGACCGCTTCCGAAGTTTCCTCATCTGAGAGTTGGAATTCATCCTCCATGTTGGCCTTCCTACACACCGCATCTTGCTTCTCCTCAGTCTCAGAAGCCTCGTCTCCATCAAGTCTCTTGGACAGTATCAGGGAGAAGACTTTCCTCTTTGGCGTCTCAGCGCAGCTCGTCGCTTCCTCTGGTTGTGTCTCCGAAGCATCAGCCTCAGGTTCCTCGTATCCTTCGTCGAGTTTCTCCAAGCTGCTAGTCTCTCTTTCTCGTCCAACAACCTCACTGATAGGCTTGATCAGAGCAGCCATCTTGCGTTGCCTCACGGAGAATTCATTCGGGGAGTCCATCGAAGACGGCGATAAAGGAAGAGACCCTCTCTCTAAGACCTTCTCGCCGACCGATATCCCCGAGTCAACCGAGCCGTTACTATGTAAAGAGTCTCTATGCTGCTTTGGGGGTGCTGTTCGGCTGCCCTTACGCAGCAGCTCTTGTTTACCTGGTGCCCCATCAGTGTCTGGTGCCCCTCCTAACTGATTCTTCCCTGCCCTGTTTGTCGACTGCAGCCCAAAGCTGCTAAGCCCGTCGAAAATGGCCGAAGCACTCCTCTGATACAGAGCATTCTGCTTCTTCTCTGTGCCCTTTGACACGGACCCGTACTTGAGTAGCGATCGGCGACCGCGTAACACACTGTGCAATCTGTCTATCTTATCTTGAATCATTTTGTTTGTCTCTTGACAACGCTGATGTGCAAAGTTACACTGCTGGATGCATTGCTCTTTTCCTAATTGTTTGGAGAGAGAGCGCATTTGCGCAAACGCTTCCTGCGTCGTGGGAGGGTTGTCACGAAGGTATTTTTCTAGGGTGCAGAGATGGACGCGACACTGTTCTCGTGTGGTGCTCTTTTCGTGACCGAGTAACGCAACAAACTTCATGCCATCTAGTGCCCATGCATATGCCTGAAAATCAAACAGATAAAAAAGAGGTTAAATATTTCTGAAACAATCTAACAAAGAATCAGACTTGTGAAGATGTACATTTACTATGGCCCACATTTAATATACAAGCAAATTTTGCTAATGATAATATTTGTGTTCAAATCAATAAATATGATTGATAGTTAATGCCCTTTCACCAGCTAAAGCTAAGATAAACTGCAACATAATTGTTCTTTAAAAACATACATAGTGTCAATTCTTGAAGAATCTGCAGTCAAGACAAAGTATTTGACAGAACAAAATCACACACACTACAAAACCCCATGAACAAAGTTTCCAAATGGTTCCTGGTGGTTTCGTTTCTCACGAGTCTTGCACAGATCTGTTTACAAACACACCCCTCCTAAATAGACAACTTTCATGATCACCAACAAAGGGGGCTACCCTGGGTACAGATCGGATTTAAGTCATTTGACGTCACATCAAACCGCTGATTCACAGGTTTTAATCAAGGTCTGTGTGCTAAGAGAATGACTTGATTCAACAAAGGGGGCTACCCTGGGTACAGATCCGATTTAAGTCATTTGACGTCACATCAAACCGCTGATTCACGGGTTTTAATCAAGGTCTGTGTGCTACATGTATAAGAGAATGACTTCATTCATACAAAGCGTCTTTGCTTTGTTAACTTAAAGCAGATCACATGGCCATGAGTTTACATAATCTTATGTTTTCATAAAATCTTTACCACTGCGGAGACACCCTCCCCACCAAACAGTATTTGTTGATATTACGAATTTATTTGCGGAAAGGAAAGTTGGATCACTGTTTATAAAATCATGACATCATGTGTACTCTTTCTGAACGAGCTAATTGTTGCAACCCCCCCCCCTAAAAAAAAAACATTTAAAAAAAACATGTTGCAATCTTGAGTTGAGTGTGACTCAACTGATAGGGCCAATAAAATTATAGCTTACTTTAAATGGGTTTTTGGTTTGCTTTCAATGGTTTCCTTCTTTTCATGCTATATAGTTTGGTTGTATTAAGTATTTATTTAATTTGGGGTTCAGTTCAATGTTCGAAATACTTTGCAAAAAGCACAGTGCTCAAAAATTGATTTTGAGGCCAAGCCTGCGAGATGAGATGGAACCCAAGTCTACATTTGGGATATACATTCCAGGCCTCTAACTGCTGACAGCCTGGGGGGTTCCTCCATGTGACAGCCAAGGAGGAACCTCCACCATGGAGGCTGCCCCCTTGCAAGGTCTACCCCAATGGTCTTAAGCCCTGTCCGCATTGGACTTAATTTGGGCAAACTAACCGAGCCAATGGGTAACTAACCCATGTTAAGTCCAATGCGAACAGCCCAGGAAGTTTTCCTCCCAGGTAACTTACCCGACCCGAATGGGTATAGTTTAACCATAGAGCAAGGGTTTAACCGAGCCAAAGGTACCCAGGAAGATTGACCAGGTCAGTTTAACCGAGCCAGAAAGTCCAATGCTGACACGACGACTCGGTTAAATCTCCCATCCGTCCGTGACCCGAAGAAGCTGACATGTTTTGTCAGGGAAGAATAAGATTTTTGTGATTATATCAAACTATTCAATGTTACGCAGGGGGCCAGCTCGGTTAGTTTACCCACGGTCTCGGTTAGTTCACCCGAGGAAAAAAAAATCCAAGTGCGGACGGTGGGAAAGTTAACCCGTCGGAATGTTACCCATCGTCATGGTTAAGTTACCCAAATTATTAATCCAGTGCGAACACGGCTATATAGGTATACCTAGAGGTGACAGCATTGTACAGCACCAACTTGTTACTGTAGATAGAAGGCATCGTGTAAACACTGCTATCATATAATACACCAATCATATGCAATCTTATCTTGGGTCAACTTGCACATGGAAGTGAAGAGGCGTAGATAAAGGGACTACAATGATAACAGAATTGTTAATACCCTGTCAGATCCAACATAGATGCTCAGGTGTGTTGTTATTATTAGCCTAACTATCCCAATGCACATCATATCTCAATGTGTGTATACTCATTGAGGAGGGAATGGCCCCATGAAGGAATCTTTTAATTATGTGAATATTCATTTAATGCTCAGAGATTCACCGTATCAAACCATATCACCCCATGATGCAACTATCCCAACAAGTAAACTCAGATTGGAGCCCTCTTCTCAACCTCCCAATAGGGATACTATACGCCTCTCTTAATACTTATGCATGACGTCATAATTCTTACCCAAAATGAGGCTATGGGCGCACGGTCCCCATCACTTGCAGTGGCTGAGCCCATCGCCTCGTTTTGAGTTAGCATTGTGACGTACCTCATGCATAAATATTAAGAGAGGCGTATAGCCCTAGTTCTCGAATCTTGAGTTTTCATGAAATTATCCTAATCAAGATATACCTATACCCAGATTGGGGCCCTCTTTTACTAACCGGGATATTGTAAGCTAAATTCTGCAATCTTTATACAATGACAATGGTGCTAAATAGGATAATTGTCATCAAATTATCCAATTGAAATATACTTATGACCACATTTGAACTACGCTCTCCTCAGAGGAATACTCCCTGACTTGGATACTCAGCCAATTAAAGGCAATGGACACTATTGGTAATTACTAAAAATAATTATCAGCATAAAACCTCACTTGTTAACAAGTAATGGGGAGAGGTTGATGGTATAAAACATTGTGAGAAACGGTTCCCTCTGAAGTGACATAGTTTTTGAGAAAGAAGTAATTTTCAACGAATTTGATTTTGAGACCCCAAGTTTAGAATGTGAGGTCTCGAAATCAAGCATCTGAAAGCACACAACTACGTGTGACAAGGGCGTTTTTTCTTTCATACTTATCTCGGAACTCCGACGACCAATCAAGCTCAAATCTTCAAAGGTTTGTTATTTTATGCATATGTTGAGATACACCAAGTGAGAAGACTGGCCTTTGACAATTACCAATAGTGTCTAGTGTCTTTAATACTGTTACTCGCCTTTTTTGTCTCCTGGCGAAACACATTTGCTTGACTGACTTCTTAGGGCCTTGCACATTAGGCAACTTTTACAGGCAACTTGGAGGCAACCCACTGCATTGCATGCTACAAGACCAATTTGGTAGCACATGAGTAATTTTCCATACAATGTCTTAAGATCTTCAAGAATAATTATGTGCAAACATTCAAATGTGAGTGGATTCTCTTCTTGGAGATTGCCTGGTACTGGCTGCCGGTAAATTGCCTCATGGCTGGCCCCAAGGGCTCACGTACCAAACTTAACTTGCCACACCATATCATCAAATGAAGTTGTTAATGATTACCAGAGAAGTTTTTAATTAGTACATTAAGTTGCTGGCAGAGGATTATAGGAAAAATATATTCAATCTACAAACAATCCTGCTAGAACCATGTGGAAGGGCGTTACTTTGGAACAGTGTGACTTTGGAACCGCTGTTTGACTGTATTGACTGTGGAACATGAGAACGGCACATTTAGAAGAAACCTACGTGTATCACAATGTCATTAATGTATTTCCCTTTCTACATGGTCAAAACTTGAAAATTTTGAACACTCATTCTAATTGTAGAACACCCAATGGGCAACATCCCCTCAGAATGGTATAAGTTGTGAAAATATGGGTAAATTATAAATCACTTTTAAAAAGAATGATGCGATATGAAGCCAAAATACATTAGTAACTTTGACTTCTTCTTTTTTTTTAAAGAAAGAAAAAGTGTATGCCTCTTAACAAAGGGGGTCACCAGAGAGCCAAACCGCACCATGCTGATTATGTTTTGAAACCACGTGGAGATGAAAAGCAAACAAAGATTCAAGACTTTCTAGTTCTACATAATGACCTGAGACAGAATATCATTGACATAATGAAGATGGTTTTTTTTACCTTCTCAAGCTAGTAGAAGAACTAAGCAACTTCAAGAAAACTGTCTCTCTGCTCCAACCACCAAAATAACAACAATGAATCATTACCTTTGAGAGCTTCCTTGTTGTGAACTGTCATGCAGCTGAACGAACAACTGACTGACCACTTCGGAACAAAAACAAACCATTACCAAACAGCCCTGTCCAATTGTAGTGGTCCAATCACGCTGTAGGTAAACATCCTCTCTTTCACATGATAAGTTACCAGGCTAATCTGGGATTACCCTAGTCAGCTTTGTTTACTCTAATCCTCAATGAGAGGGATCAGTAACCAGGGAGGTTTGATTTGATCTATTGTGTCAACATCAGACAGAGAAACTTTGCAGAGGAGAAGTGGGAACGAGAGAGGAGGATGAGAGAGAGCCTTGCAGACTTATGTAAATTATCAAAAGTGTGAAGTGGTTTGGGCCAAGAAGAGACAAGTATAAGTCTGGTTCCTCTTTTATGATGATATCTAATAATAAACCACAAGAAACAGAAAAAAAGTACGCTGGACCCAATTTCATGGAGCTGGTTAAGCAAAAAATATCTGCTAAGTAGAAATGAGCAGGATACTAGTCACAAATTGTACATGAGACATGGTAGTTTGGCTGGTGGTAACCTTTTTAAGGTAAACCATAATTTTGGTTGTGCTTATCTATTTTTGTTTAGCTTAACCAGCTCTGTGAAATTTGGCCTAGGGCTTTTATTTCGCAAAGCCTGAAAGTAAGTATAAAAACTTGCTAAGCACAACAGATATTGCTTAGCAGAAACAGTTTACCAACCAAAATTACATTAAGTGTCACTGTGGCTGGTGCCCCACTCAATAATTACTTAGCAAACAAATTTGATTAGCAGTATTTTCTGCTTAGCAGCTTTATGAAATTGGGCCCTGGTCTAGATAAAACAAGATAAAACATTGAGAAATATCACAATCATAAAAAAAAAAATCAAATTGAAACTCCGAAAGTTTTTGTGTTACCATCAAATCATATTACTTAATTTTTCCCAGTCGAGGATAAAAAGTTCAGTTTGAAAATAATAATACACAAAAAAATAATTAAAACATTTATGGTATGCTCAGCAAATGAAAAGTAACAGGGGTCTTTTATCAACAGCTAATAAACTCATTAAAGGGTGTTAAATGACATCCAAAAGTACTTATTTAAGTTTACACGAGTCATCCAATGAGAAACACCGACATTTTAATATCAACAATGACATCATAAAAGCACACCTGGTAGGACAATAAAAACCTGAATGGAATAATAATGGTAAAGCACACATCAAGATGAGGGTTACCGTTCAGACTAAAGTGAGCATTGTAAACAAGATCCCCAGGCAGTCAACCAAAGAGGGCTTTCAGTGTTTGCTTTTCCCAGATTCATCTTTTGTCAATACAACAAAAACGGAAGACAAAAGTCGGTGATTTAATAAAGTGAGCCAGAAATGAAGAGTCATGCCATGTTTGAATCAGTGGTTTTGGCTACAACTTTGGCTGTGGAGTCTCCTGGACTCAAGCTCAGGTGTTTCTGATCAACTCGTTTAGGTTCGAGTCCCAGTCTTGACACTCTCCTAATCTTGTGCCCTTAACCCGTTTTAGAGACTGCTCATTTCTGTACAATCATCACCAAACGCACGGATAATGCGTATCTTGTTGATTTTTTGCACAGTTTATTTTTTTTTTTTCAGGAAAAAAGTCAAGACAAAAAAATTAAAGCATATTCCAAACAAAGGCTCTTTTAAATTTCAACATTCCTTAAACATTTGTACAGCAACAAAAACTCACCATTCTTCACCTACTTCTTGTCCCAAACTGGTTCCCATATCCCCCTCCCCTCTTTCAAACTTTACCAATATACTACCAAACATTTCAGATGAAACACTGCCCAATAAATTCTACCTCCATATTGTACATTGCCACCAAACCCCCCTTCCATCCACAACAAAAAACACTACACGCACAAAACCACAGAATGAGCCAAGAGAGTTATTCTAATCCTTGATGCTTATCCCATTAGATCCTAGTTATCCTACCAGTTACCAGGCTTAATAACCAATCAGGTTAACTGGTAGTCTGTCTCGGCCACATAATCCCTGGCAACTCACCCACACCCAGAAACCTGTCAGATGGGTACCAATTTATACCTACTGAAGATCCTTTCTTTTGTGGTACAATCGGGGAAATGTATCCATTCCTGGTTTGGGTGGTAGTTATGGTTGTTGGGGAGCAATGACGATGTTCGAGCAAGGGACTTTTATACACATATTGACTGGCAATACTAGTGTCTGCTATTCCCCCGAGGGACTTTGAGTGACCAGAAGAGGGGGGCCTATTTCCTGCGGCCAAAGTGACTAGCGGTTGACAAATGGTCACTGCTCAAACTTGCCCAATGTATCAGGGAGTGCTTAGTTTACGATAGTTTACGAGTACAAAATCATTTGAACAGCAACTAAATTGTTTCAATACTTTGGAGGTGATGGGGGTGGCAGGGTGGGTGGTGGTAGAGGATGGGGAAACAAGCAATGTAGCCATTTCAAATGTGCTTGAGCTTTTGGCAATTGTTTCAAAACTTCATTTGAAGGGGTAGGTGGGTACTGGGTGGTGGGGTGTAGAGATGGAGAGGTGTTGTGGTGGTGGGGCATTGGGGTTGGAGTGGTGGGTGGTCGGGTGCTGGATGGTTAGTGGTGGGAGGGGATGGGGGGGGGGTAGGGGATGAGGAAACAGGCAATGTAGACACTTCCAATTCAGTGCATTGATGAGCTGTCCTTGCTCTACGTTCAGTGTGCCCATTCAACGTTCATTTCAAAACTTCATTAGAAAGGGATGTAGGGTTGGGTTGCTGGTGGGCTGGTTGGTTAAGGGGATGGGAAACCATATAATGTAGCTAATTCAAATGACCTTTTTGTGCAACCGTTTTGTTTCAAAACTTCATTGGATATACCATTAGAAAAGCAAGGCAACAGTTCAAAATCCTCTGAACTGATCGCTATTTGTAAAAGGGCCATTATCTCATTCCAACTACGTGTAATCTAATTCTAACACAAACCTACGATCTGAACCTGTGACATAAAAACAGCACGTACAGCTTTGAGCACAGTCTACCTAAGCACAGGAAATATCCATAAACTTCAAGCGGCGTATTCTCCAGACACCTGTGTGATTTTATTATTCTCGAGCTCCTCGCCGGGGCAAACACCTGGCGCCCCACGACATTGACACTCGGCAGAGCCCCCTTCGTCATAAATTCAACCCGGTTTTTGACACTAAGCGCTCTCAAGTCACCATTAATCCTGTCTGAAATCACGGCTCTCATCACCTTTTAGTAAAGACATTATCATCAATCAGCCCACCTGGAGGCACCTGTCCGCTAATAAAACAAGAAACAAACAACAACTTTTTTTTTTGTGTCGCCGGCAGCGGAAGAAGTGTTTTTAAGTGATACGCTATTGAGGGTTTCCTGAGCAATGAGGGGGATGAGTTTGTGGGCAGGAAATCTCGGTGACATCACTGATAAGAGAGTTAATGGAACTATCACATGAATCAGCTGCCTCTTCAGGGCAGTATCGATTGGTTGGGACATAGGTGTAGGACCCACGGGGGAAAGGGGGCAATTGTCTCCTACATTTTGGCAAAACACTGGGGAAAATTCAGGCACAGCAAGAATAAGAAAACATTGCATAAAGAAGGCAAAAAAATACCTACAAGAGTCGTGGGTTCGGATCCCGCCCGAGTAAATATGCCTGTGATATTTGTTCACAGGTCTCGGGATAGTACTGAGTATACAGTGCTAACACACATCGGTGTATGGGTGTAAAAAAAAAAAAATTATTATCTGGTATTAGAAACTTGTTTTTATATATTTTTTATATTCGAACGATTTTGGGCAAATCCAATTTCGGGCAACCCCTCTGCCCCCCTTAGAGAAAGAATCCTCATATGCCAGTGGGTTCGTACAATGTAAAGCTATAGGTTTCCAAATAGTTTGGATTTTGTTAACCCCAAAATGTTCAGTTTCTAACATACAGGCAGTTTGCTTGAATACACCAGGTTCACAGCTGTCTGATGATTTGTTTTAGGGGAAATATAAGTTTGAAAGGAAGTTTTTTAAGGTCGTTAATATTTTGAGTTTTTAGCAATCTTCTGACCCTACCTTTAAACAATCTCCGTATCGATACAGGAACCTATTACTAACGTATATCTAACGTCAACCGGAGGTATACCTATTTGATTTGTCGAACCGCTTCCCGTGGAAACGACCTCGCTTGAAACGACCTCGTTGGATTGATCCATCTCTCCAGACAGGATAAGACTTACATAAGGGTCTCATCAAAAGTCCTGAGTGATCAGATCTTTGGGACAAGGTGAGTTTCCTACTCATCTTGGGGGAGACTGGAGGTCAGAAAATTAGCAGGACACCTGGAATCCGAGTCCAACCCATTCCCCAATCTTGAATTGTATGACAGCCCCCCCCACCCCCCCCCCCCACCAAAAAAAGAAAAAGAAACCGACAACAACAATAAAAACAGATACCTGGATCCGAGTCCAACCCAACATGAAAAGTAATGCAAAACTAAGCAGTGACAAAGTGACAATCATTATGCTCAGTGCTCACACCAAACTTTCAGCCACTCAATTTCAATACCAATCCTTATTGGTCAACCATGTAAACCAAACCAATACAAACTTGTGTAAGCAGCGCTCCCACTGGTTGCTGAATAACCAACACTACCAAACATAATCCCACAAACACACAACACGCCATAATGCGAGCTATAGTGAAAAACCTAGACTGGATAACAAGTCTCCCCTTGACTCATGAGAGCTAACACCAACAGGGAGCAATATGCGGGGTATAAAGAATTTCATTGCTTACGCGATAAAATGAAATATTACCACATCTACAATCTTGAAATGCATGACAGCACAAAAAAAAGAGATTTTAACTAAGACAGGTTTGCAGTAACACCATGTGCAAATCTCCTTTGAATAGTGTTGGTTCGGAAAACATTTCAATCAGCATGCTCTGATCATCTTCAGGAGAATGAAGACGATCAGAGCATACTTATCGAAACGTCGAGCGGTCAACCACTGGTTCTTTTCAGATCCAACTCTTGTGTCAGCAAAAAATGAAATAGATAACAATAGGCAATTATTGTATGGCTCAGATGAAGAAGAAGAAAAAACCTGGGTCAAGACAGAGAAGTGGCATAACCAGACATTTTCAGTGTGGGGGAGGAGGCAAGTAGAGGCAAGTAGAGGCAAAGAGCTTTTCATTGTATCAAACCATTCATTCTTTTGTGCATTATTTCTGTCTCATTTGGTAAGGGCAAGAGTTCTGAGCAGGCGTGTTACCAACGAGATGAAGAGATAAGAAAGAGGAGGAACCTAGAGAAAGCAGCCTGTAAGAAATATTCTTAAGAAAGAGGTTACATTTCCCAGTAGTGTGACAATATTAAGTGGAACTCTTTCATAGAGTTAGTTTCTACAAGTAGCCCATTATCAAGAGTGGCTTGAAGCCTTGCTCAGAGCGAATTTGCATTAGAAAAAAAAACAAATAATAAATTGCTCCACTCAAAACTATAACTGGTTTTGAGGAGAAAATCAGAGATGGCGATCACAAAATGTTCACGGAATTTCCAACAAAACCCTCACTGAAGGAGGCTTTAATCATCAGACAGTCAAGAAGAGAAACACACACACACTGTTGAGCTCCAACAGCCAAAGGTGATGGAAGGGATCAGAGAAAGAAATGACGGATTCCATCTTATTCATAATCCTTACATAATCCTTCCATCACCTGAGGTGGTGCAACAGATTACCAGCCGATAATTTTAACAACCCCCCCCCCCCCAAAAAAAAAAAAAAAAAAAAAAAAAAAAAAAATCACCAGACAATAGAGAGAAACTGCACTGTTCTCCAACAGCCAAAGGTGATGGAAAGGATAAGGGAACCAAATGACAAATTTCATCTTAAACATAATCCTTACATAATCCTTCCATCACCTGAGGTGGTGCTAAAGATTACCGGCCAAAAAAAATCATTCAAGAAATGTCTTTCACTACAACTTATGATCTTTGATAATTTAGTTTAGGAAGGCGCTACTTATGTCATAACATCACAGTGAAGGTGATTCTCAGATCGCCAAAGGTGACCGTCGGGAGATTATGGACTCAATTAAAGGGTTAAGCTTTTAACATCATCTCGGCATCACCTCAGGTGCTAAAGGGGATTACTCCTCTACACCGCCCATCATGATGTCAAGGAAGGCGAGACTTATGTCATTAACATCTCAGCGAAAGTGACTCTCTGATCGCCAAAGGTGACCGCCGGGATTATGTAGTAAATTTAAGTGTGAATCTTTTAACATCATCTCGGCATCACCTCAGGTGCTAAAGGGGATTACCCCTCTACAACGCCCATCATGATGTTCATCAATGAGATTTTATTAGCTCATATTAAGGGTCGGAGATAAGTCACTATAAATATCACAGCCGAGGGGGCGATCTCCATCCACCCCATGGCCCGAGGTGTCATGGAGGAGGTATGAACAAGATTTTTGAAGCCAGGTTAATCGGAGAACACACCTATGGTGCTGGATTGAATTAACGGGAGCCACTGTGAATTTCCTGTCTAATTAGTCCACTAACGAAGCAACGAGGGAGGGGGGGGGGGCAGAGGTGAATCTTAACACCTTGAACAGTGGATTGTATTGACAGTGTCAATCGATTGCATGGGTGTCAGACGAGACAGAAAGCCCATCCCTCATAGACACCTGTTATCCATTAAAAGGGTTTCTATCCCTGCCTTTCACGTCTATGGACCACGGTTCGAACCCCGGACCAGGGCCTTGAATGTGGATTGGGTTTTTCAGTCCATACCTGACTGCATAGGTTTTCCCTACAGGGGCTTTCCTTTCACATCTAAAACTTCAATTTCTTCACTGTCTTCTTCACAAAAAAATTGGTGTGATGTTTCCATTAGAATGGTTTGTCGACTATTTATTTCAGAGATTCAGATTCATAGCCACACAAATACCTTATCCAGCATGGTGTAGAGCTTCCCTGCATCCTCAATGTAGCGTCTCTTGTCTTCCAGTCTGTCGGTGAACAGCTTGAGCTGATGGCGTAGGGACCGAGCAATCTCCCTGACTCCGGAGCGTTCCGTCTCGCAGGACTCAGCAAGGACCTGGGCATCCTCTAAGAGATCTTCACCACGGCCAATATGTTGCTATGGAAACAATATAAAAACATTGTGAATAGTATGATCGATAACAACAATTCCAACAATGATATGCTTTATCATGCCCCCACGCCCCCTTTTCTTCAGCCCTTTTCTTACTGTACCTCTTCCCAGTGGAACAAATCCTCAGGGAGGCCCTCGGGTCGATTTCACAAAGGTAGTCCTAACTTAGGACTAGTCCTAAGCAATGCTAAGAGATAGGACTGGTCCTAAGTTAGGACCAGTAACTCATCCTAACTTAGGACTGGTCCTATCTCTTAGCATTGCCTAGGACTAGTCCTAAGTTAGGACTACCTTTGTGAAATCCACCCCTGGTAGTTTTGTTACCGCAAGGTTACCCTGGCACACTTTCACACTGTGTCCAAATTCCACGGGGTTCCGGTTGCACAGTTAAAACAAAAAACAACTGGGGTTTTACCGCTTACCCTACTCCAGAGCAGGGATGGCTATTTCCTGGGGTCACTTCCATTAAAAAATCTTTAAAGTCTATGGGAAACTTGTGTAGGGGCACTAAGGCCAATACCAGGGCAACAGAGGTTCCATGGCATCTGTGTAATTAGATACCTGCGGCCGATTTCACGAAACGCTAGGATTGATCCTATCTCGAGTTGGGACGAGTAACCCGTCCTAAACTAGGACGGGTTCTATGTGTCCTACATCTTTAGATAGAGAACATAATTCGTCTTAAGTCCTAAGATTAACCCAATGAGTTTGGTGAAATCGACGGTTGGTACCTTTGACTTACTGACACACTAAATACTAAGTCCGTTTCACTCTCTCTCTCTCTCTGTCATTGAATACCGATCAGTTCACTAGGTCTCTATGCCATCTGCAACACAAATCACTGAAGAAAACAAACTTCTGCTACTTTGTATCCTTGTAGATGCCTTAACAACGCTCGGTAACCGGGGTACACACCGATACTCTTTCAACTGGTTGTTTGTCAAACAAATTTACCTTGTGCTATTACGGCTGTTGATCTTTATCACTCGGCTGTTGATATTTACGTCCAGGGATGTGTTTATTTTTACAGGACCCTTAATTTATTTGTATTTTCTTTAACTCTCTTGATATAATAATAAATAATAATTTAGGAGGGCTAATCATCTTTAATCCCAGCTGAGAAGCTGAATTGCAAAGGACGCCACATCAACATACATATATGACCAGGGGTCAATTTCACAAAGTGATAAAATTCATCGAAAGACAAATTGTCAGTATTTGTGAAATCAACCCTTGGGGGTCGTGTGGCGAGAATACTTCTCAACCACTCAATCCCCACACACTTGCCATCCTCCTTTTGCATCATGCAGGCATGCAACTGCCCGTTGAAAAAAAAGAGGAAACATTTCGGAGGCACAACGCAAGTGCCGAGCGAGGCAGCAATATATATATATATATTTTTGGTATTATTTTAGCGCTGATATTTTTTATTTTATTTTTTGCGGAATTCCGCGGAAACCGGAAGAGTTGCATGCCTTATTGTGTCCAACTCAAATAATTGTAGTTCCCTGATCTACCATAGCAGTGAAGTAGAACTTCCCAAACACCTTGATATTATGGCAAGAACCCTTCCCAACAAATCTGGTTTTTATATTAATCAGGGGTGAGAGCCATTGCTGATGAAAAAGTCTGAAACTGGAATCCAGATACTAGATGGTGCAAAGACATCATGGCATGTCTATCTTTTGGTAACCCCTGGAATGGAAATATACATTCCTTTTGGGTAACCCATTCAAAGGGGCTGTTGGCAACAGCATCCTCAGCACTAGTGAAGTAGATGAAAGACCCTAATTTTTTTAATTTGAAGAAAAATACAGCATTCTTTTTTTTACCAGGCAGACTTCAAAAAGTCTGAATTCAGATAAAAGTCTGAAACTGCTCGTCCCTGATTAATTAACCTCAATCCCCACACACTTTCCATCCCATCCAACTTAAACATTTATACGTCCTAGACCTACCATGGCAGTGAAGTAGAACTTCTCAAACTCCTTAATATTATGGCAAGAACCAACCTAACAACTCTGGTTTACCCCCAATCCCCACACACTTGCCATCCCATCCAAACTCAAACTGTACCAGTTCCCACACCTACCATGGCAGTGAAGTAAAACTTCTCAAACTCCTTCTGTATGGCGATAACACTTCCCAGCGACTCGGCCTGGTCTTCCTTCATTTTACCGAGATGTAGCTCTCCCTTATTGCTCATCCATTCTGTGACCTGTGAGCGGAGAACAGGGAGTGGGGGAAAAACACCAGAAAGAGCATCCATTAACTGATGGGAAACAATCACTTTAGCTTGTATCCTTGGTTGCAGGAGGAACTGATCCTTAGCAATGGTGAAAGCGCTTCGTTTGTCAATCACGCTTTGTGTTTTTTATGTTAGAATCCCTTGGCATACAACACCCAAGTGTTTTTCGGAAGAGGTATAAACTTGGTCCAATAACGGGCCTCATTGGCTTGTCTATTTAGTATCTTTTGACCCTTTGTACTGCCGTCATTATGAGGCTACTTAGTTGCCAGCTGTCTGCCATTTTTAGTCAAAATGCCAGTTATCTTTTGCGTACGCTGACTCAATGAACGTCGCCTTAAATGCTCACTGTACATTGAGGAACATACGAGAACATACAAGTGTAACATATGAGGATTCTGTCCGATCACTACATGGCAAATGCACAATTTATCCAGTGATGTGAGGTAAATTGGTTCAATACATGACATACAAAGCCAAAGAGAGGGGTTTTTTTACATTATGTTCCCAATTCAAAGATTTCACATAAATTAAACACAGATCATCTGTCGTTTTTCATATGAAAAAAGTGTCAGCCTGATTTTCCATGAAGATGCACCGATCGGTTTAATTGGTTAAGAAATACATCTATTGATAACTTTTTAAGTTCATTATACACACGTATACCTCCAACAAAGCCATTACTGAAAAGAAAATGAGAGACTATAAAAGATCCGTCACAAGTCAACAGTAAACTCTAATGCCTTGATTAAGTCTCTGCTCAGCCACACTAAATCAATGTTTGTTCGGGCCCCCACACACAACAACGAAGACGGTCAAAGTTCAAAGAAAGTTGCCTTTATGAGAAAGTCTTTGTCAAACACTTGTGCTGACACTGCAGCTTTGACTGTATCAATTTGGATGTGTTTTCCAACTGCTGGTCAAACAAACTGTCTGAGCCCCATTGTAAGTGAAATTAGGCAGGGTTCAAGAACCGGTGCTATTTTTTAATAAGCCAAAGGAAGTCTTCTTAACCCAAGACAATACACACCCCCAGTCTCCATTACCTTTAGAGATCCTAGCTTGTAAGGAACTTTTATTATTCTTTAATTAACTTCAATGAAAGAACTTTTCTATACCAAAGTATGAAAGAAACTTTCTTTTACACGATTAATGACAAACTTTCATTCACCCAAATTATGAAAAAAAATTCTTTTACCCAATTTACAGAAGGAACTTTTTATCAATTTCTTGTTACCAAGTTTATGAAGGAACGAGATGTGTGAGTTTCACCAACTGGATTGAGTTTGAGATTTCAAGTATGCCAGCAACACAGGGGTAGATCAAAGATTTTTTTACTTTTTAAAAGATTTTCTATTTTGTTATCACTACGCAGACATTTTGAGCTACATACCCTACAGTATTGTGTTTCCCCCACCCCCCCCAGCCCTGAAGGTGCATTAAAAGTTCAGACTTTCACAAACAAACACAACACAATTAAAAGCGACTCATACTTTAACAGCTACACAGGGCGATCTTAACACCAAAAAAGGAGATTTGCAAAATAGACTGAAAATATTTGGGTGAACAGTTCACTGTTAATTGATGACATCAAGATTTGCGTTCAGTATCATCAGGACTTTCATGAATCTATTTTTAACACTCACATCCGCTGTTTCTTCTTCAAAGACGGCTAGCAGAAGTCTCTGATTGAGAATGTTGAGTCGTCTGTCTGCAAGCTCGTCGAGTTGAGTGCACGCTTGATGAACTTGGTCAAAGAGGGCGCTGACACACACCATCGCATCCCTGGGGAAAAAAAATGAAGAAAAGCACAAAGAAATGATGCGTTGCTAGAATCAGCAAATGAGGTTTGAAAACCACAGAAAATTGAATTGATTGGCGCCCAGACATTACAACAAGGTTGATGTTAAATCACTATCACTACATTATGAACCAATTGCCACACTTTCTGCTCGAAAATTAAGTGTATCCTAAATTCACAGACCAGACTTTTTCAGTTCTGGTCTGACCAATTAATTTGTTACCGACACCTCATGCAACACGGAGCAAAGAGTAGAGCTAAAACTTCTGCCATAAATGGGAACACATTTCAAGAAACATGAACAATCATATCACGATCCTAGCGAGTGAGGGCAGAGTAGATTTAAAGCTTTTTGTTGATCAGAGAACCTTAAAGACACTAGACACTATTGGTAATTACTTAAAGGTCTCAAAATCAAGCATCTGAAAGCACACAACTTGTGTGACAAGGGTGTTCTTTCTTTCATTATTCTCTCGCAACTTCGACAACCAATTGGGTTCACATTTTCACAGGTTTGTTAATTTATGCATACGTTGAGATACACCAAGTGAGAAGACTGGTCTTTGACAATTACCAAAGGTGGTAAGTGCCTTTAAGCATCCAGCCAGCGGTTTGAGTCAGACAAGTGCATGTCAATAATCTGATAAAAATAGCGTCTATTTAATTATGCATCCGCTATAGAATATACTGTTGGTATTGTTTCACCATGAAAAATAGCAATTAAGGTTACTCATTTCATGGGAATAATTATATCTAAGTGTCGGGAAAAAAAAAATGAAAAGAAAATCTGACAAAGATATTGACAAAATATGGAGACTGCAAGCATTTGTGCTCGACAGCCGAGTTCGTAGCTGGCAAGTTAATCTTGGTGTTGCAGATTCAACTACCACTCTAGTCAATTTCTCTTTGTTCAACCCTAAATTAGATAAAACCTACAACATTCAAAATTTTCTATCAAGTCATAGAGATCCGACTGAAATTGTGTGATGTTTAGTAAAGCTCTCCAAAACAGAAACAAACAAACAAACTCAAGAATTAATTTCTGAAAAACTTGTTCTGTGAAAGATCTAACTTATGCTCTGAATTGTCGACAGCTTCAAATGCTTCCTAGATTCTTGTTTTTTTTTAATTAAAGGGGGAAACTGACTCATTATCCATCAATCAATTCAAAGACAAATTCACAGCTGCTTCATTCAATCTCTATAATCCAAGCTTGGTTTATCATCGTCTTTAAGACCTGAAATAGTAGCGGGCATTTTATTTATACTTAAGGGTCCTAATCAAGCTAACCACAAGGGGCTCTCTCCGGATAAACAGATAATAGGGAGTTTTGAAACTTTGAATGGTGGGAGTATAATTAGGTGAGATTTGCGGTAGCACCATGTGAGTATCGCCGTTGAGTTGCTGGTTCTGAAAAAAATTCTCCTGAAGACGATCAGAGCATACTGGTCGAAACATTGAGTTGTCAACCACTGGTTTTCACAAACACCCATTGTGCAACTGTTAAATGAGGTGCATGATGATCTAGCTAGCGATCAAACTTGATCGCTAGCTAGACCAGCATGCACCTCGTTCCACACCCATTGCAAGCATACCCAGTATTTGCGATAAGGTCTATGGAGTGGATTTCACAAAGAGTTAAGACTAGTCTTATCTCTACTTAGGACGAGTTACTCGTCCTAACTTAGGACTAGCCATTAATTTTTAATATCTCCTAGGACTAGTCCTAACTCTTTGTGAAATCGACCCCTGGTGCTACTGCAAACCTCACCTAGTTAAGACAGTAGAGGGGTTTCTCAACCTGTCTAAACAAGCGTACAATAAAAAATCTTCACCGACCAAAAGTCATCATAGACAACAACAAGACAAAAATAGTAAGACCAAATTGAAACGAAACTTACTGGAAATCTTTAGTCACCGCAAGAGGTCCTTCGTGATTCCGGAGAGCCGTCAGCACTCCGTCTCCCTCCCGGTGTAGACCCGCTAGCCGAGCATCTTGGTATATATCCTGATGTTTCTGATGAACCATCTTAATGGCCTGGTTGATCTCACTGGCGCTCTGCGGGTTACCACTCATCGTGAATTCCTCCATGGAGGTGAAGAGGAATTTAGCAGCACTCTGACAACCGCAGATGAATGGCTCTAGTTTCTATAGCAACAAGATTCAAAGTAACATCAAAATTTAGGGGCTTTATAGAAAAGTTGACTAGTCAAAAGAATAAGAATTTTTTTTTCAATTTGAGTAATGCTACCCACTGTCTTGATGTGGTAGCCGTTTCTCAACCTCCCGAATCGAACCCTTATTCTCCATTACCTGTTGCGACCATGAAAGGCGCATAACGTACCATCAAAAGTTGATAGGGCAGACACCATATGATAACTAAATAGAAAACTTTTCATTGGTAAACAAGCAAGATAATGGTATCAATGACATCTGGATAAAATAAACAGATATCTTGAAAATGTTTTTAGACTTAAAAATGTTAACACTTCACAGGTTACCTTAAAATACTGCCTTGGCGTATTGCCAAACCTTTTTATATTTTAATCAAGTTATCACACAAGCACAAGTGGAAAACGGAAGAATAAAGCCCTTCTCCATCCTATATCCAATGAGGCGTAAATGAAGTTATCTTCAAGCAAACTTGACGCACAGCTTAAAATAGCATAACAGGTGGAGTTAAAACGGCGCAAAACGCAGGCAGTCAAACAGACCGTGCAATATGGTTTAATATTTCACAGTTGTTTCCATGGATTGATCAACCAGAATTTAGGCTTCGATTTCTAATGAAGATCGAACTATAAATTGCATAGCTAAATAGGACAAACTAAAACTATCACATTGCACATAAACTAAAACTAAAACATAACACATTGCAGCAGTTGTGCAAATTTACTCCTGTGCCCTCTTTTTTTGTATTTGCCATTGCAGTTTCGATGTAGATCTTCGGGCGGTGCCATCTTCCTCTGCCCTAGTTCTTAAAAGTGCCACTCCACTTAGTTTGTGTTTGGTCATAAACCACAAGTCTCTGCGCTAAATACCTGATTAACCAGCTAAATCTAGATGATCCTTCCAAACGAAGCGGGTAATTTATTCTCCGAGGTCACCGTGAACATCCACTGTAGTCGCTGAAAGTAGATTGGCTCCGTCATCTGAGGTCCCACGCTGCGATACGTTTGATTCCACTCAGACGATTCTCATCAACACCTTACGACATCTTTTTTTAATTCAAGCTTGGGCTCAAAATTCAATCCCAGCAAACAATTGGGGTTGAGTAGTACAGCCGCAGAGTGTAATGTTGAAAAACAGGATGCTGGTCACGAAAACAGAGAGCGACCACACCCTCCTCCTTCCAGACTGAAGTTCAAAAACTCTCCACTTTAAAAGTTATCAAAGCACACCCTCGGAACAGTTCACAAGAGCCGAGGTCACGACACCCAAACTTTTGCATCAACATGTTAAAAAGGTTGCAGGCAAATCCTCCGCAGACAATTTCACCGTGGAGTCGGGAAAAACATGAGGTCTATATGATGGACTGTTTATAAATCCTTCTTGAAATCCGAATCCAAAGATGATTTGTAAAGGGTAAACAACCTCCTCGTGTGACCGTCAAAAGGGCTCCAGTAATATCTCCCGCAGAGAGACTCTGTGAATGTTTCACCCCCGAGAACCACAGGCTACCGTTGATTCTGCATAAAAGAACTAAGGACACCTCTTCAATAATCAAAGACTTAGATGTTAACATCCAAGCAAGGTCCTTGTCAGTGATTGTGCCCGGCCGGCCATGATGTTAAAAACAGGAGGTCAGCGATGATAATGAACGAGCCCACAACCACGCTGGGACTACCCCTGTCTGCAATAATATCCCTCTAGGATTCCCACTGGATCCCCTTTGCAGACTCGGTGACACTGAAGCCAACTCCTTGTTATTGACAGTCCCATTAACTGATTTGTCCTTCCACCACCACATAGAGCGTCCCAAGTTCCTTGGGCTGGATTATGCAAGAGGGGGACCCGAAACACAGGACTGTGTACTTGCATTCCAAGACACTCCAAGTCATGGTCACATGCCACAAGTCAATAAGGAATGCTTAGTGTTTTAAAACAATGGGGGTGATTACCAAGGTATTCGGTGGTTTTGATCCTATTAACATAGTGCACATTTTAATTGTTTACAAAATGTATGGGGAACAATAAAAAACGCTAGAGCAATTGCTCCCTATAACAACAACCTGAGCCCAATTGCTTAAAGCTGAGCACAAAAAGTAGCTAAGCATAACAAAATCATACTTACCAGAACAAAGTTACCAACCAAAACACCATTCAACCTGTACAATATTGGACTAGCATCCTACTCATAATATGCTTAGCAGAAAACTGTTCGACACTATATGCTGCATTGGACCCATTCAAAGAAATCCCTGAAGCTCCTGAAAATCACACCTTAAGACGTTTTCTGCTGCAGGTGAGTCTGAACTTTGGACACTAGTAACCACAAGTGCCAGCATAGAACGCAATGCTCAGAATTTCAGCAGAACGGCCACTAAGACCCCCCCCCAACCACCATCACAACAAACACTACGTCCATCAACAAAATCTGCACCAAATATTCAAAACAATTATCCCTACCTAGAAACACAAAACAGCAAAACAATAACAAGACAAACATACCATACGCCTCTTTACAACACAGAGGGGGTATGAACTAAACATTCTCAACATCTCTAAACTGACCACAAAAATCCCCTCAATCTTTTCAACCAGAAATAGCTTTCACGTTGTTTTGACTGCCAGGGGGTATTATCTGGTTTTCTATACTTTTTAGTACTGTTTCTAAGAGTGATGTAGTAAAAAAATGTACCAAGATCTTAGGGGGAAAACAAAGCTATTGATGATGGTTCTGACTTATCAAGTGTATCCATGGTATTGGCTCTGTTTATCTTCAAAGCTTAGTTCAGGAGTAAAAAACAACCAGAAATCTGCAATCTTCTATAAATCCCTGCTGACTCCCCAGTTATCAAAACCAAGTCATAAGATTCATGCTCTTTCCAATATGCAGCAGTTCAGTTGTGGAACAGTCTTCCAGAGGTTGTCAAACAGGCTGAGACATCAGAACAATTCAGAACCCAGTTAAAAACATATCTGTTTAATTTGTACAATAAATGATGATTTCCTTTTACAGCACATAGGGACCTCACGGCGGGTGATATGCGCTTTATAAGAATTGTTTTATTATTATTATTATTATTGTTGTTATTAAAAACCCAACAATTCAAAGGTTTATTTGTTATATATTACACAATGAACCAGCCTTTTCTGGAAAACCAGACACAGGAAAACTTGTTAGTAAAATATTTGTTTCACTGTCTCAAAGTTTTGATGTCCTCTCAATCTTATTTTATGTATAAATCAACTTTTTTTGTCTCAGGATATCTTTTGTCTTGCAGAGTTACTTACCTTTCATCACTTGAAACCCAGAACGGAAGCTTATAATTTTTCTACAATTGATCACTTTCCTTGGATTTCCTCGGACCTTACGTGTTGATATCAGGAACAGTTTGATTCTTGAAGATTGTAAGTATTTTCAGATGAAGCTGAGGGATGTTTCTTTTGAGGAGAGGATCTGAGTCTGATTTGATTTGGATTCTTTGGAGTTTGAAATTCAATCCAAACAACAAATACTTCACGTAGGCAACAAAGGCGATTGCCTCCATGCCCCCTGGTCATTGCCCTTGTGCCCTTAAATTGCTCAAGGAGAAAATGCCTCGGTGCCCTTGCCCTTTCAAAAATGAAGCATACAGGCCTGTAACCCAATTCAAAGTTAGGAAAAATTGTTTTAAAGGTCCCTTAGGAGTGACCCCTAACGGTCAGTGCTGTGATGACCTTTTGAGGTCATTCACAAAAGATTCAATGTATCTGGTAAGAGATCTTGTGGTCATATTTCCTTATGATTATAAGCTAATTCAGAAATAGCCCTCGGCTATGTTTCTAATTACAATCTGATGACAGGGTTTTATAAAACCATCGCTCTAAACTTATCTGATAAATAGGACAGAGAGTTGGTTTATTTTTTTACCCCCCCCCCCCCCCCCCCCGAAAGTGTTTATTGAGGGCAGTGCCCAACTAAAGTATTTTGTGGAAACTTGTGGAGGGTTTCATCAACTAAAGGAAATGTTGCTTAGGCCTACTTCATATTAAAGAATATCTTAGGGAGGATGTAGTAAAGCCATTTGCTGAACTTTCTGACAATATTCTCCACTAATTCAAGTAAGACTGTACTCAATAATGTCAAAGCAGAAAACTAAACGGAGTAAGCGTAAAGGGAAAGTATACCTTTGGTTTTTAGAATCATCCGGTTGTGTTATTTCTATATAAATGTTTAAAATGCCAAATCAATGGGGGAGGGGGAGGGGGGATTACACAACATTATTAACCCCTTGTTAAAACTTTACTCTTCAGATTTGTTCATTTCCCAGAGAAAGGTATCAAAACCAAGTAAGTCCAAATGTTCCTACTTAGTTTGATCGAGAATCAGAAGAAAAAAATCAAGTCTAGCTTCAGACCATGAAGCCTCCATCTTTACCCCTAATCCGCTTCCTCCCACAATATCACCTCAGCACAACTTAGGATTCATCACCCAGCAATGTAGACTGCCGGACTACCCTACCAAGTCTCCCAGGAGTTCACTCACATACCAACTTGGGACTCAGTGACTGCCGGACTTCATTTCAGGAGGAATTTCCCAATCCAAGGAGGAATTCATCCCAAAAAAACAAACACAGAGAGAAAGTTTCTGTACTTCTCAACTAACAGAGGGGGGGGGGGGGCTGAGAGTGTTTACAAAACAAAACTAAAAAGCCAATCACTGGAGTAATTGGTGATTTTTCTTCTTCTTTGTAAAAAGCAGAACTTTTTTCACAAATGGAACTTGATCTTGAAAAGCGGATATGCTGGAATTTTTACAAGAATGTTGACAGGTTGGGGGTATTTATTCAACCAAAATAAAACTTGACATTGGTGATTATTTTTGGAATACCCAGCAGAGAATCTTGGATGGTGCAACCGAAGCATAGAGCTGTAGGCAGTCCAGTAATTTAAACAGAAAGAACAACATTGGGGACGGTGGTCAGACTGAAATGAAGAGTCCGTTTATGGTACGACAAGAAACACAATAATGGGGGACCACTTTGCAAAATAGGTTTTAATAATGAAAAATAGTGTTTTAGTTTTGTTTTAAATCAAATATTGACAATAAAACTTCAGTTTGTTTTATTAGGTTTTTTTTATAATAAATATCAAAAAGCTCAAATGATTTCCATTATAAACCTGCATGTTCATAATTATTTGTTGAAACAAAATAAGTTAAAACCTTTTGAAAAACTTTTAACGTGATGGATGCAAAGTGGCCCTCTTTACTGTGTTTCGTGTCATACAGTTTAGCAGTGAACCGGTTAGAAACACAGGTTTTTATACCGCTTCTATTATCTACAATGTGTGTAACAACCTTGGGTTAGAGACACTGGACACTATTGGTAATTGTCAAAGACCAGTCTATCTCAACATATGCATAAAAAAAAAAACCTGTGAAAATTTGAGCTCAATTGGTCGTCGAAGTTGCGAGATATTAATGAAAGAAAAAACACCCTTGCCACACGAAGTTGTGTGCTTTCAGATGCTTGATTTCGAGACCTCAAATTCTGAATCTGAGGTCTCAAAATCAAATTCGCGGAAAATTACTTCAGAGGGAGCCATTTCTCACAATGTTTAATATTATCATCAACCTCTCCTCATTACTCGTTACCAAGTTAGGTTTTATGCTTATAGTTATTTTGAGTAATTACCAATAGTGTCCACTGCCTTTAACAAAGTTCCTGCACCACAAACTTTTCTTTTTGAAAAAAAAAAAGGAATTTTAGAGAAACTTGGATGAGACTTACCATTCTAAACCTGACCCAGCTGTCATGATCGTATGGAAAGCTTCCATCGAATCTCTGTGTTAGAAGATCGACCGCTATATGCTGATGAAGCTTGTCTAACGAATGTACCACTTCACACTAAGATATAACAATAATAAAATAAAAAATAATAAACCACAAGGGAAACTGAGTGGGTATATTTAAATCAATTGTTGGTTGAAAAAAGAAAAGTTCAAAAGATTGTGATTTGATCCTGCCACCTCTGCGGGTGCCATTCATTACAAACTATGATATTGAAACGCACATCCAGAAATATTCATAGAAAATGGTGCAAACTTGTCAAAGTAAAATTTTGGTTTTCATTTTAAAATGAGCAATACGGAAGGAGGTCAAATGTCTAGTTAAGAACACAAAGAAAATCAAATTTTAAATGTATTTGACTTACTTAAACAGCAGCCACAAACACTTGTTTCACGACAAACCCAATACTATATAAGCACCTTCCAGACTGACTGCTTTTCTTACACATAAGAGTCTGACATCTAAGCAACGCCCGCCACTGACTGCCACTGCATTATAGATTCATTTTTAATGAGCACAGGAGACAATTAATAATAACTTCCTAAGAGATGAGAGTGCTTCCAAAACAACAAGTGTGTTTCACTGATGACGACTCAGCGACCACCAGTTCACTATCTATCTACTGATGTGAAAGCAAATTTAAAGTGAAATCCCCAACGTCACGAAGTGTTCAGTCAGAACTTTTGTGAGTCTTCATTCAGTGGTTGCCTCATGGCTGAGCGGGTCTAGTGCAACAGTCCCAAGTTCTTGTGTTGTCATAAGTGTGGGTTCAGGTCCCGGCACTTGTGTCATTGACCAAAACAGGTTGATAAAGACACTTGGGACCTGGTTTCTTTTCCAGCCTATCATCTATGTGGACCTCGGTTCGAACCCCACCTCAGACTCGTGTGTTAATCCATAGGAAATAAAAGCAAAATTCTATTATACGGTGCAACCGTGAAATTGCGCTCTGGATGAGGCATCTGTTCAGGCTGTGTTCGGGCATGATATTTGGTCTTTGGAAAAGATAAGGACATATTACAGACTACAAGGGCTGAACAACATATACAGATTGTACATTAGCCCCTTTGAGATATGGTGAACACAACACAACAGGTTAAGCTTACTAAAAGCCAGTAAGGACACCATAATGCGTCCACCATATCTCAAAAAGGCTAACATTCTCTGCTATTATGGACTTTTTATTTGATAACAATTTTTCTGATTTCAAAATCAGAATTAATTAAAGTAAGAAAACCATCGAGCCTGACTTTTCCATAAACCAACGCTGAACCCAATCTTTTTTAAATATTCAATAACCTTGTAGTTGACCCTTGGCTTGGAATGGCTGGTAACAAATCGGCTCAATACAGGATCAGCATCTATGAGGACGACTGCCTGGTGGACTGCTCCAGGATGACTTTCCTGAGGGGATAAAAATCAATCGCAGAAGTGAGGACATTTAAATTTCATTTTGGGCGGACAAAGACAAATTTAGAGTGGGATTTTAACCTGTAACCTACGCTTGTGCCGGCGCTCTGCCAACTGAGCTCATTCGCCTCCATATTTTGTCAATGACTTTCTTGTGGGGATAAAAATCAATCGCAGAAGTGAGAACTTTGTAATTTCACTTTTTGGGCGACCTAAGACGAATTTAGAGTGGGATTTTAACCTGCAATTCTACAACTCCAACAACTGAGCTGACTAACAAAATGTTGGCACTCTACCTAGTTTGCCAATACCTTTCCACGCAAAGGTGTGAGACTGACACACACTTTTCGCAGGACAGTTCAACGAAGAGTTCACCCCTCCTCCCCGAACTCTGAAATCTACTCTGCGGCAGTAAAATAATGGCAAAGACAAGTTCTTACAAACACAATCTAAACAGCTGAGTAGATATTACCAGTTGGTCTTACCACAACTGAGGTGTACAATAATACCTCACAATGAAATGCCTTTTTCAAAACTACTAAGGTAAAAGGACAAATAAAACACAGTTCTGAAACTTACCTCAAGAAGTTGTAGTGATTCTGCGATAATTTCGACGGCTGATTTGGGGGCAGATCTTGCGTCGATAGCCACCGAGAGTCCCTTAGATCGAACGTCTTCCCTGCGGAACACAAAATAAAATGACTTGCCATCAATAACTTTAAAAAACACAGGAAGTTTTACAACTATTGTTTTGAAAGAAAAAGACTCTGGCTGGTGTAATAACACTCTTATTCAACAAGATAAACAACCAAACTGATTAAAATAACTTTGCATTTTCCAACACCATATTTTGACCTTTAGGGATGTACATTAGCAAGTTTTGAAAAGTTGGCAAAAAGTTTGTTTGTTTCCCCAGTGTGCTTGTTTGGATGAAAACAATTCAAATTTTTAATGTTCATGTATTTTTTTATATATTTTTTTTCTCATTCCAAATCAGGTCTTGTAGAAGAAAAACAATCCTGGTCCAGTCAAAATGTTGAGCTGCAAGCCCTGTGATCTTGTGGATCCCCCTCATAACTCAGTAATCCTAAGTTATACTTGTCCGTACAATTCTATTGTTCAGCTTTTAACCAGTGCAATTTTGTGTCTTAGTATAACTGGGTTCAGCCTTAGGCAAAAGAAATAAAAATGTTATGTTATGTCAAAACACGGCGAAACGAGCGGAAACAAGGGTGGGTTTTCCCATTATTTTCTCCCGACTCCGATGACCGATTGAGCCTAAATTTTCACAGGTTTGTTATTTTATATATAAGTTGGGATACACAAAGTGTGGAAAGTGTGGGCCTTTGGACAATACTGTTTACCGAAAGTGTCCAATGGCTTTAAGCCGGTAGTATACGCGATAACAAAAGAAAACAAGGCTACACACAACAAAAAGTATATTTTTAAACTCTTGACTCTTTAATAGATTTTAATCATTAAATTTCATCCCTTGAAAAAATAAAAATGTCCAGGGTCGGCCGTATTTTTAGGGTAGGTCGGGTAACGCCAACATAACATTTTTTTGTTTATGCTTAGAGCATTCCTGAATGAATAGGGCACTTCATAAATAATTGTATTATTATAACTAGTCAATGCAATTTATGAAAACAAAAACTCAAGTTCGCTACATATTTTCCTCCTAGTACCACAACCATTATTTAGGGGGCATTGCAAACGCGCCCTGTGAATGTTGCGATTCCAGGAGCAGACCAACATTCCTCTATTCTGTGAGAGAAAACAATACACATTCTTTTCTATAGCATTGTTGGTTCACACAAGGTCATTATACATACACAGTTTAATAATCCTGGCATGTGCATATGATTGTCTAAACAGTGGCAAGCTTTCCAAGTGTTTAGCAATGATTGTTTAGCAAAGTATTGCAATAATACTTTTCTCCAGAAGCAATCTGAATGAAAACGTCCGAGTTGAAACCTATGGTCCTTTTCAGTACTACCCCTTTGAGATTATCACTACATGGTGTTACCGCAAATCTTACTATAATGATTGTTTTCTTATCAACTCTACTTCCATAATCCTTGAGATATATTTAGTCAAACTTGAAGGTTTTTTTAACAGATAAGAATAAGTATTAATAATGCTTGCAGACCAGCTGCCACTGATTACGGATACTGTCTATGAATCAAGATAAGGTACAATATTGGTAATGTTTTTCAAAATGTTGCAACTGGTACCCCCACCCAGTTTTACTGTATTAATACTGTAATTTTACTATGGTATTTCAAGTTTTACTATTATAAGCGATTTTGGCCACAAAACAATTGGTCTTTTGCAGTTACTGCAGTTATTTAATATGATAATATAACAGTTATTTTTTAGTGTCATTATACTTTAAATGTTCTTACACTTTAATACCACTGCAGATAATTTGCAGTAAAACTATAGTAAACTATAGTAATAATACACTGTTTTTTTAATAAGGCCAAATAAAAAGACAAACATGTTTAGCATCCTCCCTTTTTTAATTAAGGAAGGATTTTTTTAATTTTTATATATGGGTCCCTGACATATTTTTTAAGACAAACGGCTGGGCTATTCTAAAAATTACTTTAAAAAATTACTGAGATCTATAAAATAATCCGCCTTTTCTTCCGTTTACAATTTAAAAAAATCCTTTTTTTAAAGGAGGCGTCCTCTAAAAAGGAAGCAGGCTAGGACGTTTAACATATTTTTGTTTGGCCAAAGGAAAATGTGGTAAAATTTTGGGAAACTGCCACTATATACGTTTACTCTCACTGAATCAATACAAGGTACAGTCCGAACGTTGGCAGAACTGCTAATACCAGCGGCTCCGGTAGGGACAACATGTGTCAATAGTATTGACATGCTCAGCGTGCCGCTCTAAACAAAGACAATTACTGCAGGTGAATTCACACCTGCAGTAACCTCCGACCACTGTAAACTAATCCAGGACTGTTTCATGGTTGTTCCATACTAGAAAAACGCTCTCATCACCAACAAACCTCTGAACAGAGGTCATCAGGGCCCATTAGCACAACAACTTGCTAAGCAAAGAAATAATCTTGCTTAGCAAAACAAGATTACCAGGTAGAATTTCATACAGTTACCATTGCTGCGATTGGTATCCCAGTAATTTCTTGCTCAGCAAAGAAATTTGCTAAGCAGTATTTTCTGCTTAACAGCTTTATGAAATTAGAGCCAGGGCCCAACTTCAGAGAGCCTGTAAGCACAAAAACTTGCTTTTAAAACTCAAAAAAATATTGCTTAGTAGAAACTGGTAACCAGCCAAAAGTCCATCAAGTGTACATTGTTGTAACTTGGGCCCCATCTATTTTGTGCTTAGCATTGATATGTGCTAAGCAGTATTTTCTGCTTAAACAGCTGTATGATATTGGGCCCCGGGGGTAAAAAAGCAGGTTTAATGTTTACTCTTGATGTGTTTAATGCAGGGTCACTGGGGAACAATGTTTGGGTTTGAGGTTTTGTAAGAAGCATTTCAAAGAAAAGCAGTAAGGTTGGCAATCAGCTTTGATAACTTTAATGTCACTGTGAAGGAATTTAATGACCAAAACAACTCTTGTTTTGGTGTAATTTCTTAGAAGAAAATATGCCAAGGAATTTGAGTTTTGTTGGCAAACAATTTCAAACCAATTATTGTCACTGAAACTATCAAGGTCCAAATACCATGATATCATTGTACATGAAAAGTTGCTTAGCACAATAAAAATATGCTTACCAGATTATGGTTACAAGCCAAACTACCATGTCACATAAACAAATTGTGACTGGTATCCTGCTCATTTCTACTAAGCAAAACTAAATTGTAAGCAATTTGTGCTGCTCCAGCTCTATGAAATTGGAACCCCCAAAATGGTGGCATTCCAGCAGTCAAACCAAAATGAAAAAAAGGAAATGGGCGCACAGCTGCAGTACACGGGTAATTGTTTACGCAATACACACTCTGGAGGTGTGTGTCGGGGGGGGGGGGGGGGGTTGAGAATAAGCCGGAAAGTTTTTCAGGATCCAAAGGAAACTGTTGATGAAGGTTGATTACCAATCGCAGACCAAACTTCCTCACTGACCCTGGGCTATAAAACAACGATTGCTTCATCCTGACATACCCGGCTGTCCGCATCATCAGTTCCTCTCACAGCGATGGCGGATCAACAATTAGCCAAAACAAAGAGACAAATAAACCCGCTAATTACGCTGAACTATCGATACAAAGATCTGAAACGAACCGGTCATTTGTGTTCTAACGTCGGTGTTCATAATAATGAACTAACTGGTAGTCTGCCCCGCAGAGGTACCGGTTGCAGGAATCAACAAGTCATTAGGGCAGGCTCAACAGGGATTTATTGAAGATTAGGAAGTGTCGAAAGAGGTCGCTGGAAATGTATTGACCTTTGGGGGAAGATAGCGTGTACCGCAGGAGTTAAAATAATTATGCACAGCTATTGTTTTAATGTTGTTTTTTTGCATAGAGGATATGAGGAAATGAGTCTTGATACGGCAGCTTGGTTTTGGAGTGAATCATAACATTGTCTCAACAACTTGCTTAGAGGGATGTCATTTGTGAGCGTAACATGAAGAGTGTGGCTTAAGGCAGCTGCTAAGCATTTGCTAACCACAGCCAATGAAAGTAAGATTAACAATGAAAAGCAAACAGGTGATGGGATTTACTCACATTGTTTGACTGTTTCCTTTTATTAAATTAATTTTGTTATACACGGAGGATCACACGACATAGATCCTGAATCGTGATTGGTTGAACTCATGTCACATGTATGCTTTCTGCTAGATAGGTTCCTTTATGATGAAAGTATAAACCATTGCATCCACCCAACCCGTTCAAGAAAAAGACCCCCAGGCAAAGAAGAAAAATATACAAAAGACTGTATGAAATACATTCTTTACTTATTTTCAGATATCCGGCTTATTTCAAAACTCTTAATTTATAATTTCTAAAAAAAATTATAAAATTTCAGAACGGCACACAATAACATTTAAAAAACAACTTGTTGGAGGCAGTGAAATAGTTTTAGAACAAAAATAATCGGCAGAAATCACCTTCACAAACAGGTTTGAAACTTATAACACAGGTGGTCGTCCAGTGGTTAGCATGACTTGCAATTACAAGGTTGTAGGTTCAAACTCCCCCAAGCTAACCGTTGATTTCACAATGACTAGAGAAAAAGTATCGTTGTCTGGTTACTGTTTAACAATTTCTGGATTTGTGCTATTCATAATCAAAGACATTAAAGATGCTATGTCAGATTTTTGGCCGATTTGACCCAAAAATTTTGATTTAAAATTCAATAGGTATTTTGATGGGAGTCGAGAAAGTTACAAGCTTTCATTTGAGCCATTGCTCGAAAAAATGCGCAAATTTTTAGTAGCAGTGAAATAAAGTGCTCAAAATTAGTTTTTGTCGGGATCCCGGCAATATATCACGTGACCAATTCTTATGTGTTTTATAAGAAACGTTTTAAATTTTTTGTCATGGTTCCTGACCATTAAAAGTAAAATTTAAACTTTTTTTCGTTAAAGCGGGTGATACTCTTTGAAATACCATTCACTCAAAAAAATCTATTTTTTAATGTTTGGGGCCAAAAATCTGACATAGCATCTTTAAAGATAAGCTGTTTCTAGCTTGGCCTTAACCGTTGATTTCACAATGACTAGTGAAACAGTATCGTTATCTGGTTACTGTTTCACAATTTCTTTATTTGTGCAATTCATAATCATAGACATTAAACCAACGTATTTATGGGAAAGATTATCTGTTTCTAGCTTGGCCTTAATATCCCTCGACGGGAAGATCATCTAAACAAACAAACGAACAAACAGAAGCGGTAAAAAACTCAAACAGAAGCGGTAAAAAACTCACCTAGGTATGCCGAATAAGTAGCCGAGCACTTTGCTGATGTCATACATTCGATACTGAGATTCTGTCCAGACTGGGCTGTCTCCCTGTACCTCCAAGATGGCTGCTCCCCTGCTGTCTCTTGACCCTGCAGGAACAAGCGTCATGGTTACTATAGGTTACCAACCGTTACATTTAATGATGTTTGCGACGAGGTGGAATTAGGGTTTCACTTTGAGCAGTGAAAATGTTTCATTTTTAAATATGGGGTATTTACTAAAAAAAAATCTGACTAACTTTTAGAGGGCAAAAAAAAGAAAAGAGTATAAATCAGGTTTATAAGATAAGAAGAATCGTTGCTATATTTGACCCATGGAGAACTAACTTTTAGAGGGCAAAAAAAGAAAAGAGAATAAATCAGGTTTTTAGAATAAGAAGAATCGGTGCTATATTTGACCCATGGCCAACTAACTTTTAGAGGGCAAAAAAAGAAAAGAGAATAAATCAGGTTTTTAGAATAAGAAGAATCAGTGCTATATTTGACCCATGGACAACTAACTTTTAGAGGGCAAAAAAAGAAAAGAGAATAAATCAGGTTTTTAGAATAAGAAGAATCAGTGCTATATTTGACCCATGGACAACTAACTTTTAGAGGGCAAAAAAAGAAAAGAGAATAAATCAGGTTTTTAAGATACGAAGAATCAGTGCTATATTTGACCCATGGACAACTAACTTTTAGAGGGCAAAAAAAGAAAAGAGAATAAATCAGGTTTTTAAGATAAGAAGAATCAGTGTTATATTTGACCCATGGAAAACAAATAAGAACAATTTGAGTAAAAGACCCGACTTAATTATTCTACAAAATTTGATATTCTTTTTTAGTCTCTTCATTAAATTTGTTTGCTATTTTGAGGGAAGCGAAAGAAAATTTAACTCAGATATTAGGTTGGAAGCGAATCATGCCTGATGTAAACATGTGTCATGATTAATTTGAGCTCAATCAGATGTCGAAGTTGCGAGATATTAATGAAAGAAAGAAAAAAAACACCCTTGTCACACCATGGTCACATGAAGTTGTGTGCTTTCAGATGCTTGATTTCAAGACCTCAAATTCTAAATCTGAGGTCTCAAAATCAAATTCGTGGAAAATTACTTCTTTCTCGATAACTACCTCACTTCAGAGGGAGCTGTTTCTCACAATGTTTTATACTATTAACCTCTCCCCATTACTCGTAACCAAGGTTTTATGATAGTAATTATTTTGAGTAATTACCAGTAGTGTCCACTGCCTTTAAGTATGACGGTTGAAATAAGGGGCAACATGGTGTCAAGGGTTGACCTAAGGATGATTGAAGTTTGTTGTCTTCTGTCTCCAGTTCACAATTAGATTTGTAACATAAAACCAGGCAAAGTTGTGAACTGTTCTGCACAGTCTGTTTCAAAGCAATGAGTAGCACTAGGGGAAAGTCCTTGGCATACAGGTTGGATGAAGTCATCAATAATGACGTGTCCATTCACAGAAATAAACATCATGCCATGTGGGCAATTAAAAGGTAAACAACCGGCCTTTGAACAAGTGTTAAAATTGGCATGATTCCCTCTATTGGAGAGTGGTGGTTACTCATTTGAAACACATGGTGTGTGACACTATTGGTAATTAATTACTCAATAGCAAAAAAAACCTACATGGTTACCAGGAATGGGGAGCTGTTGATAGTATAAAACATTGCGAGAAACGGATCCTTCTGAAGTAAAATAGTTTTCCAGGAAGAAGTAGTTTTCCAGGAATTTGATTTTGAGACCTCAGATTTAGAATTTGAGGTCTCAAAATCAAGCATCTGAAAGCACTCAACTTCGTTTGACAGGGGTGTTTTTTCTGTCATTATTATCTGGCAACTTCGATGACCAATTGAGTTCAAATTTTCACATGTTTGTTATTTGATGCATATGTTGAGATACACCAAGTGAGAAGACTGGTCTTTGACAACTACCAATAGTGTCCAGTGTCTTTAATTGCAAAGAGGAAACAAAGGAGAAACACAATTAAATGTACTACTTTGCATCCGTCAAAGGAGCAGTTCTTCCAATTGTTGTATTTTTTGTATATTAGATAACTAAAACCAGCCAAAAAGTATTCCAATAATGTGAATGGAATGTAGGCTCATACTGGAAGAAATTTGAGTTCATTTGATGCTTTAACCCCCCCCCCCCCCCAAGAAATGGGCATAATAATTATAATATTAATGGCATATTCATCCTCAAAAAGCTACCTTTGCCGACCATTTTTTTATTGAAATTTAACTAAACATTTCATTTTTGCCAATCAACTCAAATTATTTTCAGCATAAGTCTGCATGCTCATTCACATTTGGGTGAACACTTTTGGGTGGTTTAAGGCATTTTAAAAAAGTTACAGCCATTGATAACAACTGCAAACACGAGTCAACAGTAGAAAACTGGAAAAGTGGATTAAGGATTACAAAATGATTTTTTTTTTTAATTGGGGTGTCTGAACATAGAGCTGTCGGAAAATATGGGTTTCGAACTTAGGGTTGTCTGAACATCAAATTAAAAAGAGTGGTCAACATGACTCCGCAACAATTAGTAGCATTTAGCATAAATGAAAAGCTGTGTTTTAGATTTGTCACAAGTTAACCCCCCAAGGTTTGGAGGGAACCTTAAAGGCACTGGACACTGTTGGTAAATACTCAAAATAATTCTTGCATAAAACCTTACTTGGTAACGAGCAAAAAAAATTGTGAGAAACAGCTCCCTCTGAAGTATCGTAGTTTTGAGAAAGAAGAAATTTCTCACTTGAATATTTGAATCAAATTCAAGACCTCAGCTGAGGTTTCAAATTCAAGCATCTGAAAGCACACAACTTGGGCGACAAGATTGTTTTTTCTTCCATCTTCTCTAGACTCGCAACTTCAGCAACCAATTGAGTTCAAATATTCACAGGTTTGTTATTTTATGCATTTGTTGAGATACACCAAGTGGGAAGACTGGTCTTTTAACAAAAGTTTCAAGTGCCGTTAACACTGACCAATGCCCATGAGTTGTCACATACATATAGGAGTAGAGTAATAATAGTTGGCAATGTTTAGATAGTGGCCACACCAGGATATTCCCTAATCCTAAACCAATTTAATAAGTCAGGACAAATTATAAACTTGCTGAAACTGATGAAGGTAAAAATCTACCTTCACTCCCCTGGGGAACTAGAAAACAAAACTCCCAATGGGTGTGGTTACAATTTGTTTTCTTAAGGTGTACTCTTTAATATTTTCATTATGAATTGCACCCTGTTCTGCCAAGCATCTCTACTCTCCCATTCAAGGCACTGGACAACTTTGGTAATTGTCAAAGACCAGTATTCTCACTTGGTGTATCTCAACATATGCATTAAATAACAAACCATTGTCATGAAAATAAGTTTTTACATGCTAAAATAGCTTTCGTCTCAAGATCACTGAGACGAAAATTATTTTCTTTACATTGTTTTACTCATTTCTCAAAAGCTACAGCATCTCAGCAAGTAAGACATGTATTTTCAGGGAAGTTTTCTACCATCATAGTCTTCAAACTGTGTAAATTTAATGTAAATCTGTGGACATTGTGTATTTTGTCCTACAAAAAGTACATAGACCCTTTAAAAACATACCTGTAAGAAGTACTGCTTCAGAATGCAACAGTTCAAAGTTGACTTCCAGTATGTACTGAGGCAGTTGGAGTTTATCACTGTGTTTATCACCGTGTGTGTCACCGCTCCCGTCACCATCTTCGGCGGCACTGTTGCTGCCCGGACGAGAACTAGACTTTTTCATGTCTCTTGACCCTAGAAAATAAAAGCAAAGAATGAGTTGAATAATTCATTCCTCAGTGATATATATTGGGGTTATCCTAATTTATAAATTGTGTGCAAACTTCATCATTGGCTCATCACACACTTAGTCTCCAATACAAAAAATGGAAAATTCAATAACGGGTGAAGAAGAAGTCTAACAGTCAACCCTCGATCCTTATAAAGAGACCTGTTATAAAGAGGTTCTATTTATAAAGAGTACATTCTGAAGTCCAGAATCTCATTTTCAATTTTTCTAAGTTTCTTTGTTTTGCCACCTCTCATAACAACAGTCCTGTTTTGAAGAGCTAACCTGGCCAGTCCAAGCAATCTTCACAGATGTGCACATATTTGACATGGTATAAAGCTTACACGATGAAAAACTTTCCCCGATATGCAAAAATCTGTTTTTGCCTGAAATGCTTTAACTTTTGAGAATTGAGTTAAACAATCAGTGCTGATCTGGCGAGTCCAAAACCTGATGATTGAAAAAAGTTAAGTCTTTTCCAAACATTTTTTTCAAAAATTACCAATTGCATTACTTTTCATCTAAGTGATGGTAAGTTTGCCTCCTTCAAGAAAATTGATGCATGGAGAAATTCATGAAATCATGAAAAATTGTGCAAAATCACATGCTTGGTACATATTGTTGTATTGCAAAATCAAAAAGTAAAAAAAAAAGACAAAACCACTTGTTAATTTAGAAAACACCAACCAGCCTTTAAAAAAATCACATTGATTTTTGTCACATGCTTTGTCAAGGTTCAAACTGAAATTCTACTTACACAGGAGCACTCTGAGTTTCCGTCCACCATAACAAATAAACCAGGTTCCTACAAGTAACCAATCAGTGTTACATGTATACACACAGCAACTCATGCTGAGAATCGGACTATAAATTATTGAACAAAATTTAACAAACACGTCATCTCTCTCGAAGCTTGAGAGTGATTGAGTGAGTGACAGGGTTTCTGGCAGCAACACTTGTTGTAGGGACTGTTAATGACCGTCAAAATTTTGATCGAGACAAAAATAACAATTAATGGACCCTTGTGTGAGGCATAAACCGGGAGCTATTAATCTAACGGAGAAGCTTCTTGGTTTTTGTGGTTGGGGCGGGATCCTGTTGTTTTTTCCTCATCGATGATAATTTGCAAGTTTGTTACTATAGAGATATAAAGCAAACAAAGTTGACTGATAAACAGCTATTGTTAAAAGATGTTGCCAACAAGGCTTGATCGGTTAAATTGGTTAAATACAACCTTTTTTTGTATACTTAAAACATTCCGGACAGTCTAGACTCAAATTTTTGCTGCTCATCTTTGCTGAGCAGGAAAACTTTAAAGCAAAATGGTTTAAGAATTTTTTTTTTTTTTTTTTCATCGGATTCCAGCAGCATGTGGTTACCTAAGACTCAAACCCTTTGTAACAGTGGAATGTTGGGTTCTTTAAATATTTTGTTTCCCAGGTATAACTAGGCGTCAATCAAAATTGATATAAAAAAAACAAGATTTAATTCTGAAGGATTCGGCATCGTTCTAAATAGGGGTCGATTTTCACAAAGAACTTAGGACTAGTCCTAACTTAGGACTAGTCCTAACATAGGACTAGTCCGAACTTAGGACTAGTCCTAGGAGATATTAAAAACTGAAGGCTAGTCCAAGAAAAGATTAGTCCTAACTCTTTGTATGTCCATCACTCTGCTTTAACTTGTGTTCATGAATGCAAGAAAGAAATTCTACTCACATTTACACGTGAGTCCAGGAATGTTTAACTTTAACATTTTTAGAAAAACTTCCACTCTCACAACCATTTGAATTCCATCAGAAGTTCAGAATGTCTTATTACTCTCAATCAATCCGTACAGTAAATACAACAAGATCTCCAGTGTGCGAGGGATGATTTTCCCAAAGGACTAAATTGTGTTTCCACAGACACACAGAATGAAGAGACATTCCTTGATGATGTAGTCAAGTTGATGCGACATTGTCAGAAATACCCAAATAAGGCTCCGGGAAGCACTTTCTAACGATGGAATGGAGTCCCAGAGAAGTACAATTTCCAGAGGTGATGTGTTAAGATCGTACAGCGAGGTTAGATGATCATGCGGAATATACTTCAGTTACATTTTCAGGTGTTAAATGTAGAGTTCCGAGGGCACTTTAATTCCTGTTAGTTACTCTTCACTCCTCTTTGAACTGACTACCACTTATCAGTCCTCAATTTCATAAGATGATCCAACAAGTGACATTAAAAACAGACACAACAAATTCCGTAAAGTATCTCGTCCATAAAATGCTACTCCTGCAAACCAAATTCAAGGGCCTGCAGTTTACACCCTACAGTCCTACTCGAAGGCTAAATAACAACACCACAGGTAGACTGATGTTAACAAAATCAGTCAAGTGGAACGAACTGCTATTCCTGTCAGGTTTCCTCCTGGACTCCAATAAATATCACTGTTGCTTCATCCAATGGTAATCATTCGACCTCACTTCAAGAGCAACAGATGATTTTTTTTTCTTCAGATAAGAGTTTCGCAATTTTGGGATAAAGTGCCTCATTCGATCATTTTCCTCAACTTTAAGAGCCTCCAGTATCTCTTATTTGACTCTACTTACTCCCGTATTTCTTATATATATTTTACTGCTGCTTTGTCTGACTGATTGTAAATGTTTTTTCTTAGTTCAAGAGCAACCGATCTTTTTTTCTTCTTCAGAGTTTCGACACTTCCAGGATCAAGTGCCTCGTTGGATCATTTGCCTCCACTTAAGTTAGTCTCCAGTATCTCTTATTTGACTCTAAATGCAAACTCTCTCATTAAAATCATGAGCTGTGGGATGCTATAATGAGTCATTGAATAGCTGCAGAATATCCACAGAATAACTGCAGAATAGCCTCGACAGAGTTTCACCAGATTGCTCTCTGCTCCAAGTTCAAACACGTCAAACCCTAATCGCCTATATTTCCATAAGTGTTCGAATCCACAGACAAACAATGATGGTTTTCCAGGAGGACAAGGAATTAGACTGTATAGTAAATCCACTCTGACATTCACTGATTTGGAATCATTTGAATGAGACAATAAAAATACAATCCTTTTGATGCGAGTTGTCGTGTGTACATAACCCATGCAGATATCAAGGCTTGAACTGTTTATGTAAGCTCACCGTGGTTTGAACTGAAATAACAATGAGTGATGTCATCCATTGTGGAATTTTGTTAGCAGCGGGGGAAAGGTTACCTTGAAATGTGCTAAAAATCGAAGATGATATAAATAGATGACTCCGAGAATGGAATGTACTCATTTTCTATCAGTTTTTCCTCTCTCGATAATGGGAACCATTTTTGGGGGAAAGCAGTTACATCAACAAATCCCAGAGAAATGATCATTGTTGTTTGGGTTGACTTCATGGTTGGGGATAAGTGGTTTTCATTTATGAGGCACATTACAATGTTTTGTCATGAGTATGGATTTACACAAAAACATTTCCTACCACAGAGGGCAGTATCACTTTTTCACTACCAGATTTTGATACACCAGTGAAACTTTACATGTTTTGTCAATTTCTTACCACAATTTCTTACCACAGAGGGCAGTATCACTTATTCCATAGAGTAGCTTATTCTCTGCCAGAACTAGACACACTTAGAGCATCTTACTCTATGCTTACAGACACTGGACAGTATTGGTAATTGTCAAAGACCAGTCTTCTTACTTGGTATATCTCAACAAATGCACAAAATAACAAGCCTGTGAAAATTTGAACTCAATTGGTTGTCGCAGTTGTGAGATAATAATGAAAGAAAAAACACCCTTGTCACACGAAGTTGTCACCAAGTAAGGTTTTATGCTAATAATTATTTTGAGTATGTGTTGAGACCGTATTTCACTTATAACAACTCAAAATTTTGTTCTGTTATAACATTCCCTTGAGGTAGGAACCTCTTAGACTTTGTAGGAACATCTTTGGAGGTAAAATCCTCAACAAAGATAAGAAACTTCTCCATCTCTGAGTCAAGAGGTGTGTAGTTGCATGGGATGACGTCACATGGAATGATGATATCACATGAACCAATGATAACAACCAGGCAGGATGCCTCATCTTCACAAACCAATTCTGTGCCACTACAAGTAAATACTGCCCTCTTGTGGTTGTGATTAAACTAAAAGTGCAAAGTACTGATTGAAATGTGTCGGGTATAGTTTTGCAGGCCTGATTGATACTTCACGGAGGCATCAAAGGTGACCCCCTCGATGCCCCCTGATCATCCCCTGATCATCGAGGCAGTCACTTTGGTGCCCTTTAAATGCTCAAGTAGAAATTTACAATTTCCTCGTGCCTTTATCAAGGACAAAATTGCCTTGGTGCCTTTTCCCTTTTCAGCAATGGACCATACAGGCCTTACCTTTGAACCCACAGCAGATATGTGAGGTAGAAAATGTAGTATTGACGCAAATAACTTCAATATAAAAGCTAAAGTGAAAACTTTCGATTTCTAAAAGTCGTTTCACAAGGAAAAAATTGTTTTGATGCATTGGCACTGGCACTTATGAAACTGAGCTCATTTTATTTGAACTTTTTGCTTAACAAAACTCTCTCCACACTACTATTTTACATTGTTGGTTAAATTGGAAATAGTATATATTGCTCCTAAAAACTTAACTCTTTGCCTCTAACTTGCACCCAAAAAAAAAAAGAAAAAAAGAAAAAAAACAATTGTGGAGTCTGGCGCCATCATTGCAGGAAATGGACCGTAGTCCAGTCAACGGGAAAGAGTTTAGTGTGGACGGCATTTTGTCTATAATTCATAATAGCTGAAGTCAACCTCTGATTCATTCAGATGGGTTCTCAATGTTGCATGACCGTGATGCCTTGAACAGATAACAAAAACTGACCGGATATATGAATGATCTTTTCATTCATGGTGTAAAATCTTTGGTGCACTAGATTTGTATTACTGTGATTTTAGCCTTCGAGAAAGACTCTGCTAGAGTCGAAACGTCAGGCCTTTAACTATCTTTTGCATTTATACCATCCGCACTTATGTTGTTTGCAACAGCTTCTTCTAATTTCCACTATGATTCTACCCTATATTCAGAAAATCTGGTAAGCAGATGACATTGCTTATTTTGCTGAGCAAAAGTAGCATGGAACAAGTCATAAACAGTCTAGTTTATAAGGCCTGCTTCAAACTTCACGCATACTTCACGCGTACCCTGAATGTTTGTGACACATACTTCACTTTGCATTTGTATGAAGTACTAACAGGGCGTTTGTCTGGAAGCCCATTTCTGCTAAGCAATGCTAAGCAAGAGTTTTGTGCTTAGCATTTTCTTTTAATACCAGTTTTATGGAATTTTCCCACAGTATCAATGGGGGTAAAAAGATCCCTACTATTAATCAACTGTATGAGTCTACAGCCCAATCGTGACAACAGAACAACTATTAATTTTAAACCAAACTACATCTAACTTACCTTTATTTTTTTTCCCTCCACCACTTTGCTGACCCGCTCCTCTACTACTTCCTGATCGTGTTAACCTTTGAACTTTTGACCTCCTCCCCGATAACCTCCTCTCCATAACCGGAGGCTGCACAATATCTCTCCAGTCCTCTCTCTGGAGCCCGAGCTCCCCGGCGATCACAAAGTTACTCAAAGGTTTGGGACGGACCGCGCTATTGCCCGCAGAACTAAGGTCCATTGCGCTGGAGAGGGCTGACGGCAGAGGTTTCTCCGCACATGGGATGTCGCGTGTTACATCCCGCAGCCAGTTCCTGGTGAAGACGTCCCTGAAGGTGGAAGCGGGTATAGGTATCTCCCCTAGTTCCCCGTCGGGGGTCAGATACTGTAAGGTCAGCGTGACGGTGCTGGAGCTGTTGTTGTTGGTCTTGAACGACGACTGCTTGACGTTGCCGCTGGCTCGGTTGTTGTTAATCTTGACGGACGGTGGTGATGGGGGCTTGATGTAGAGGTAGTAGTCACCCTCATGAAGGTACTCGCGTTCCACTTCACATAGATGCACTACCACGTTACCATGGAAACACAATGGCCAGCCGTCATCCCTTGGTTTATGTTTTAGTTGTAACTGCAAAGAGAGAGAAAGAATCAGATGTCAAACAAAAACTTCAGTTACCCTTATTAGTATCATGTTGATGGCCGATGTGGGGGAAGGGGTAGGAAAAGAGGTAGAGAGAGTAAGATAAATAGCACAGGGATAAAACTCAATTATGTGAACTCAAGATATCCTGACCTATGCTAACCACATTGAACCAAAAATACAATGCAATAAAAGAAAGAAATTATAAAATCAAAATTGTAAATAATATAGGCTTAGAAATTTACATACATAACTGCAACGTACAAAACAAATGTTGACAGGAGGGCAAATACAGCACGGAGAACAGCAGAAATATTAATATCACCAAACAGTGCTATGTGAAAACACCTGTCCCACCAAGAGAGGGGCATCCCCATAATATTTCATCTTGACAATCCTCCATAAATCACACCACACAAGGTAAAAGGCCCTCTCCTGTTCAAATCGGCTCATCCCTCGTAGAAGACAGAATTAAAATTCTACTATGTGAGCAATGGTGTCTGGGATTTGGTCAAAGTAAAAACCCCTGAGGAGTTACTGTCATTGAGGGTTTAAGGCTTGTGCACATGTAATTCAATTCAATTCAATTCAACAGTTATTTTGCACTACACACAAAAAGTGAATTAAATAGTGGAGTCTGAATCAAAATTTTTGGCTTGGCGTACAGGTGGATATGGTAGACAGGTTGCTAGTCATTTACAACAACAATCTCTACCCTTGCAGGTACCTATTTAAGCCCGGTTCATACGTCCTGCAAATGTGAATGCAGTACGATTTTTGAAGTCACAAATTTGCAAGGAATAATTCCAATTGGTTGACTTGTGGTGAGTCGTACAAAACATTTGCTGCAAAAACAACATTTGCTGCATTCGCATTCGCAGGAGTTGAACCAGGGTTTACACCTCGATGAGGAAAAGCAATTAATTTCAAAGCGTCTTGTCCGAGACAAAACTATCACTCGAACCCATATTCTTTTGACTCAGAAAATCAGACTTGTTATAAAGTCTCTCCCCACCCCAACTCTTCAGGCTCAGAGCGAGATAGCTCTTTAAATGTTCCTGGTGCACTTAACTGACAGTGTTTCCCCAGGTGAACTACTACAGTAGAGGGTAGAAATCATATCAATTGCTCCAGTGAAGCTTATATCACACTAAAGCTTCGATGAACCAAAAGCTGGGTAGACATTGTTACTTCATGGGACAATCAAACCCATTCATGGATGGCAAGTACATAAAAGTGCCACTGACTCGCAGTCAACTTTTCAACTTAATGGGAACATCTGGTGGTGCTCCTAAAGTTATGATAAGGAAAAATCAATTGCTCAGACTCAAATTCACATATATTCAGGCATGATATTTGTTTTTGGAAATAACAAATAATAATAATAATAAAATTGATTTATACTGCGCCAATTCCAGGCAAAGCTGTTCAAAGGCGCATGACAATGAACAATACAATATTAAACCATTAAACCATCTAGGAATAATAAAAAAAAAGGGGGGAACATTTTATCAAGTACAAGGGCTGACCTGCTACTCATGAGGTAGGGTCTGATAGACTTTTCAGGCCTTATTTTAAAACGAAGACTAAAAAATCTGCAAACATGCTTTAAAAGTAGGATTAAATATATTCCTGTATATTTTGCATGAGTAACTTGTACCCATTGATGTTCGAAATTTCAGAGACTTTGACCGAAATCTGTATGACAAAAATGTTGTAATAAAATTAGGTCGAATAGTTATGTGAGAGCAGGGTCTTTCGTTAGTCTAAACTTTGACAGATTGGACAGAGTTCTACCAAGGATTGTTTTTTAAAGGCAGTGGACACTATTGGTAATTACTCAAAATATTTATTAGCATAAAACCTTACTTGGTAACGAGTAAGGGGGAGAGGTTGATAGTATACAATAATTGTGAGAAACAGCTCCCTCTGAAGTAACGTAGTTTTTGAGAAAGAAGTAATTTTCAACAAATTTGATTTCGGACCTCAGAGTTAGATTTTGAGGTCTCAAAATCAAGCATCTGAAAGCACACAACTTCGTGTGACAAGGGTGTTTTTTTCTTTCATAGTCATCTCGCAACATCAACGACCAATTGAGCTCAATTTACTGGATATACCTGACTTTAAAAAAGAATATCATTTTTTAAAGTTTTATACATGGTAAAGTATACTAGTACACTTTGGCCCAATGCCATAGTTTTATTGTCATGAGTTGCTATACCATTAAGGTTTGAGGCAAGAAAATGTATAGAATTTGAAAGCAATGACAAACATCCAAGTACATTAACGTGCATAAGGCTTCCTGAGGGAAAAACCTGTAATAATCATGGATAATTTTCAAAAAGTTGTTTGGGTACAATACCGCTGGTAAAAACCACCCATATGATATGTCTTTATTTCATTTCTGACTCAGCATTTCTGCAACGCAATCTGCTGTGCCGTGTTATCAAAGCTGCCGCACCGTTCCAACCCAATTAACCCCTGAAAAAGAGGGTGAGTTATGTATGTTTGGGCACATACTTGTTGACACTTTTTGGAGTAGGCCCTGGAATCCAAGCTCAAATTGGGACAAATCCAAACGTTCAACTTAAGGAAATCATCTGAACAAAAATGTCTCAGTGTCCAGGAAGTGGTTGCTTTTTGCTTCTTGTTTGATTAATCCTGTTATCATCATAATAAATTTTAGCTGCGACAGTTTGGGAGTCCTCCCAACCAGTTTAATATCATCCACCTTGACTGCCCCACACTTTTGCCTTCATGGTGGCATTGCTGTCCTAAGAGCTGCCAACATTTGCATTTTGTAATCAGGGATATTTTGTACATTAAAGCCATTGGACACTTTCGGAACAGAAACAAATTTAAAAGTTCACAGATTTACTTACAGGGTTTACAGAAGGTAATAGTTAAAGACTTCTCTTGAAATATTATTCCATGAAATGCTTTACTTTTTGAGAAAACATTATAACAATATCAATTCTCGATATGAAGAACTACGGATTTATTTTAAACACATGTCATGACACTGGGAAACGTGCGGAAACGAGGGTAGTTTTTCCCGTTATTTTCTCCTGACTCCGATGACCAATTGAGCCTAAACTTTCACAGGTTTGATATTTTATATATAAGTTGTGATACACGAAGTGTGGGCCTTGGACAATACTGTTTACCGAAAGTGTCAAATGGCTTAAATCAGGGCGATGATTCGAATTACATTCAACAAAACAGTGAAAAAGTCACCACAATCAGGGAGCTTGTCCAATTTGTTCATCAGAACTTTGAAAGATTGGTTTATTTTCAGGGAACTTTTTGCAGAATCAGGGAGAGTTGGCAGCTCTGAGTCATTCATCCTATCAAGTAACGGGCCAACAACTGGTGTACAGACTTAATTACAAGATTTGGGATTTATTTTATAAGGCACTCTACCAACTGAACTACCCTAATGACGGTGATGGAACTCTCCCTATTTTGTCGATATTTTTGCATGGAGATATCAACCAGAGACCCTTTCCCTTGTAACTGCTATCTAGCCAGGAATCATACTCGAATTTGTTTCTAACAATCAGGGAAGTAGCAGCAGAGAGGAATCACCATTTAAAGGCAGTGGACACTATTGGTAACAACTCAAAATAATTATTAGCACAAAACCTTTCTTGGTAACGAGTATTGGGGAGAGGTTGATAGTATAAAACATTGTGAGAAACGACTCCCTCTGAAGTCACATAGTTTTCAAGAAAAAAGTAATTTTCCACATATTTGATCTCGAGACCTCAGATTTAGAATTTGAGGTCTCGAAATCAAGCATCTGAAAGCACACAACTTCATGTGACAAGGGTGTTTTTTCTTTCATTGTTATCTTGCAACTTCGACGACCAATTGAGCTCAAATTTTCACAGGTTCATTATTTTATGCATATGTTGAGAAACACCAAGTGAGAAGACTGGTCTTTGACAATTACCAATAGTGTCCAGTGCCTTTAATAAGTCGATGCAACTTTTTACTTTTTATAACAGCACCATCAGAATTAGCCAGCCACCTCTCTCATACATCGGAATCAACACCGCTAGCTTTCAACGCACTCTTGTTGTGAAAATGATCCGCTTGGATGACTTCACCTCTTTCATGGATCTCCTAATTCCATCAATCAAGACTCAAAATCCCTCGGCCTTTTCCCAAACTGATTTTGGTCGCTCGGGTAGACATTCATAACACGAATCAAGTCTCCAATTATCAAAGGAGAAAGAATAGCATTAAAGGAGAAATTTACACCTCTACAAGTTGAAAAATTGTGATCCTCTCACAAAGTATGTTTACTTCGGAATCAATCAGTGTTCAAAACATTTCCAGTTTTAGTGTAAGGCAACCACATGGGCAGCACTCCCTCTCAAAGTGCAACACTGTCCCCTGGCAGTGTAACACTCTCCCCTCCAAAATAAGTTTGGTTCTAAGTCAGTATTTTTATTCTGAGTTGACAAGTGTAAAATCAGTTCAAAGGGCAGCCTGATGATTCCACGTAATGGTCACAGACTGGATTTTGTCAACAGATAGGAAAAATTGTCAAGATAGATACCAGAAAAGACGCATTATATGAAAGTTTCGGCTGAATATCTTGTCCCTAACAACATAAAAATTGCTTAGTTTACATTTGATACGCTTGTTTGTTTTTGTTACCAATATTGGAATGAAGTCTATAATAATAATAAATGGTACAATCTACATCTCTAGCTGCAGCATTCAGGATTGGACAGAAATCTGAGGAACAATTTATGCATAAATCGATTCTCATACCTAAATGTTTTGGGGTGAAAAACTACCAAAACCATACAAGAGAATCCTTTCAACAAACAAGGGAATCCTTTCTCAAAATAGTTTATATTATCAACAGCTGCAGCGCTTCTCACCAAGTAAGTTTTTACGGTCATTAATTTTTCAAGTACCAATTCATGACCCTATTTTTAAAAGCATAATCAATTGTGTCATTGTAGTTTTATCAGTCTTTTGTTTACTGTTGTAGTATAATAGGGTGTTTTATTCAGTCTTCCCGGTGCACGTTTTTTGTGAGTTTTTTTGTTCAATGCATATACAACAAAAGTCCCACTTTTTGGATTGTGCCTACTCTCTAACATTTTCGGTAAGATGTTAAACAGTTTATGTGTAGTGGAAATTATTGTTAAATTCAACAGCAACAGAGCATGAAAGCAGTAACACTTTAGGAAGTGCATTAAAAAAATCTTTCTGAAATGAAAATAAGAAAGGAAACAGATGATGTCAAAAAGAGGAGAATCAGTTCATACATTCTTAAAAGATGAATAAAAACAGTTTTATTTGAATTACACATACATAATAACTGGTGTTGTTCGTCACCAGCAAGCATGTAACAATTTTCTTAAAATAAAACAAGCAACATGGAGAAAATCTATTCTTGAGTTGGATCCCAAAGGTTCAAAGAATTTGTTTTATACAAAATTACATATTTTCCCCCTCTTTTTTTAAAAGCTATATACAGACACTTTAAGTTTGACTGTATATGAACATTGTATTGATTCTCACTGACAGCCACAAGCAAGAAATTGAAACCCCTACCGAGCACAATGAAACTGGCTGGGTTGTATTGAGTCAAACTACAAAAAGGTCAAATACATTTACACAATAGGGGGGGGGGGGTGCTATCACAAACTCAAAGTACAGTTAACCTGCTAAATACAAATTTACTTTGGAGCAGAGTCGGCTTTTTGAGTGGTGAAACTACAGGAAGTTCAAAACCACATCAAAGTTCGGATTTTTTGCGATAACTTTAACAGGGGGTATTTTCCTTTTGATAGAACACACACAGCATTGACTTTGCCTGGATGTAATTTACAACCGCAACAATTCACAGTTCGTAAAACTTGATGGGCTTAGGGGCACATTTATGCTGAAAGAACAATTGCATAAGCTCACCACAACTCTTTTCCGTTGATGTTTTTACTTGTTGGGTACTTTGTTACACCGAAATTCACTGTAGGAATTTGTTAAGTTCTTTAGTTCTTTCATATTGTGGATAGATGTAGAAGCTGTCCTTGGGTAGAGAAAACTTCAGAAAACAGTTGTTTCCAGAGTTGAAGGGGAGAGGTGGTTCGATTCAAACCATGTCATGGATGAAAACAGTTGAACCAAACACAATGAAACCTACTTTATTTAACTATATTTACCCTTGTAAACAACTTGTACATCAGGCCCGTCAGTCTGTGCTTTATATGGCGAGACAGCTTTTCCTAAATGAAAAAGCACCCTGATGACTAAATTTAAAATTTCATATTTTCAACATTTGCAGCATAGGCAAATTCCTACTGCATCATGCCTGCAGTAAGTACCATCCCAGGCCTACTAGTTGTTCTTGTACGGGCAAGGCAGTTTTTCCATTGTTAAAGGGCAATCCTAGGGGGGAAATGAACATACACTAGATAAATTCAAGGGGCACTGAGGCAACACAGGCCTGATACTTCACGGAGGCAACGAAGGCGATTGCCTCCGTGTCCCCTGGTCACTTCCTTGGTGCCCTTTAAAGGATCCAGTACAAATAAATTTGAAATATCATCATAGGGTGCCCTTACCAAGAAGAAAATGCCTTCGTGCCCTTGCCCTTTCAAAAACGAAGCATACAGGCCTATACATGGGCCGGTTGCCTTCAATTGCAAGCCTGAGAAACTACAAGTTTCTTTTATCCTCGGACCCATTTGCTTTCGTTGCCTGATGGTGTCATGCTCAATGTTCTCTCGGCAAGTGAATCAGCAGATAAATTGGCATTTTACACCATTTTAACGTAAGGTTCAGGTTAGCGACTTGTAACTCTTTGTCCACTTTTATAAGAACTCTTTCTATTGGAAAATAGGTGCATCACCATCCCCTCTTTACTGAGTTGGGTTGAAAATGTACGGAAGTAACATCACGCAGGGACAACGCCAAATCGAACAAAATTAAAAACCCATAAAATCATGGAGCAGGAGTTTCCGGACTTAATTCCTTTGAAGCTCTTAGGATGTACATCTTATGGGAAGTAAATGTACGCAAAACCTATTCATTCAAACTTGATTGATAAACCAAGATAAAACTACTTCTACAGTCTACAGTACTGAAACGTTGCACTATTGAGGGTCATAAGATGAGCATTGTAAAACCTACTGTGTTAGAAAACCAGATGTGAATAATTTACAGCGATTCAGAAAAGGCAATTGAGATCATATTTCTTTACCACATGAGGGCGCTTTGAACTAATTTAAATGACAGATTCTCTTGCATATCACAAATTACACTCTCGAGAATATCTGTCTTGAAAAATCTCTCTATTTAGGCAAGGTATTTGGCATGTACAAAAGCACTTTTGTTATAAAATACATATTGTTTTAGGTTGTTTTACTTTTCCAATTTTTATATTCATTTATTTATTTATTTATTTTTATATTTTGGGGAGCAAGGAAGAGGTGCATAAAAAATTACAAAATGGTTTACCAATAAAAAGCACCTGTTACTCAAAACCAAGCAATACTTTGGTGAAATTTACAATTTTTTATGTCCAAACTGAAAATGAAAGGGCAGTAAATGTCAACGTCCATGAATTGAACTCTTCTCAAACAGTTGTATAAGCAGTAGTGGATTACTTTCTTCAATTGACTACGATCTGTAACTCCGCATGAATATTATATATCTGCCCAAAGTTCACTGAAATAAGGAAGTCATGATCACAGGGGGCAATTATTGCAGTGGTGGGACTATCTTTGTCCAAAACTTTTTCCACGGGTTTGACTGCTTGCACTCTGGTGCCAACCACAAGCCAAGCTAGGCAGGTATCAAGTGCCAAACTTGTGACATCAACATGTGAAATAATGTGGAGTCGATGCTGTTTTTCAACCTCATACAATGAGGCCCAAGAAAGTGTGGATGGCTTTCTACTATGGAGTTGATGTGTTTTTCAACATTGTACAGCGACAGTCGGGAAGTGTGGATATATTTGATTCTGTCGAGCTGGGCATATAGTTGATTACAATTAGTAAAATGTTCTTCCCTCTGCAAAAATATGAGTTCCGAACCAGTGGCACCAATTGTAAACTTTATGAAATTTTTGTCTGGTAAAGTGTTACAGCTAAGCAAGCCTTTCTGTACTTCTGTACTTATGTTTATGCTTACACCGTACACGGACTTTATCGATTTGGACCAAGACGGCATTAAATGATACTGCAATATAACAAGCCTTGTATCCTAGATCTACAAAGTGTGTAAATTTAAAGGTATTATAGAGGATTGGTAGAACTAAGAAAGCTTTCATACTAAACATTAAACAATTATGTATTTTATCCATGGTACCAATCCTGTATAATACTTTCAAACATCCCTCTAGTTTAACCACGAACCACCACCACAATTGCCGCCTGAAGAGGTTTCTGTTTCCCTGCTCAATATTTTCAGACCTGCTGACGACATTAACCAGCGTTACCGGCTAAAAATACACCACAACATAAAATTCTTCACACCATATCATTTTCCATACCAGGATAAACATGGAGTTAAAATGCCTGGAGGTGCAGATGCCTAATCAAAAGTTACCGGACCAACAAAACTCTTTACAAAGTTGTCCCGTTATATATTTCTTTCTGTTAAGTCTGATGTTTTGACATGACTTCAGAGTTGGACACATGTTTTGAATGCATATCCGCACATTCATCTATTCTTGGTGTTTATTTATGATTGCCAGATGTTTTTAAAGGGGTGTTCTGAAACTTATAGATGAAGGATACAAAACTTAAATTACAAAAATGGTTCATACTTCCTGCGGATGCGAATGCTAAGCAAACTTTGAGGTCACATGGCTGTTTTCGCAGCGAATGTTTCGCAGGAGTTGAACACAGTTCCACTGTTGCAAAGTATTCATTGCGAATTTATGATGCCAAAATTCATATCGCATTTTGCCTTCACAGGAAATATGAACCAGGCTTTATTGTTTTTGTTCACTGTCTTAGAGCTTCCCCTAAGTCTCGAGGAAAAAAATCCACAGGCTACTCGGATTTGATTCGAACCCATGACCCCCCCCCCAATGCCATTTTGAATCCTGTAATTAGCAGCAAGTATTGCAACACTTTATTTAATGCAATTATTACATCGATACATACGCCTCTCTTAATATTTATGCATGAGGTATGTCACAACGCCTACCCAAAACGAGGCGATGGGCGCAGCCACTGCAAGTGGTGGCGAAGTGCGCCCATAGCCTCATTTTGGGTAAGAATTAAGAAGTCATGCATAAGTGTTAAGAGAGGCGTATTGCATTATAGACAGATTGCTGAAAATTCATTCCTTGATGGTCTCTATTTTTATCAATCTAAACATCGTTGGGGTCATCTTAGATTTATCTTGGACTCCAGGATGCAGGACAGGAATGTTATTTCCAACTGGGAGTGTATAAGCAATCTCCTGCTGCACACTTAATACTCATGGAGCAATCTCCTGCTGCACACTTAATACTCATGGAGCAATCTCCTGCTGCACACTTAATACTCATGGAATGTCCATTTTGACCACTTGTGAAAAGGTCACCACCTGTGATGTTATGATGAATCTTAGTATTAATGCAGGGGATTTATAATAAAGTACGCCCTCACTGATTTATCTTCAGCCGTGTTCCCATTTGACTTTTCTTGGCTAAAATATGGTGACTTTTCTGTAGAATGACAAAGTTAAATCCAATAGGGACACATGATAAACTGCCCAGCCTATTAACTTAACACAGCCGTGATGTAAAACTAACAGGCCGAAGGAGACTTCCGCGCAGCCATGGTAACTAACATGGCGGCTAAAAAGTGCAGTGGGAACAGCTCAGCGCTGTTAACCTATACAAACGTTGCGGAATATAAGTCCAGGTGGGAATGCACGAAAGAATACCACCAGCGCCAGTCGCGGTAACTTTCAGCGTGGCAGCAGAAGAAACAGCCCAATGGGAGACTTTTGGACGCTAGGTGGCAGCAGACTTACCAGGTAAATTTCCATTGTTTACGTAGTTCTGAGCGTGCGCACATGACCGAGAACAATGGATTTTACCTGGTAAGTCTGCTGCCGCCAAGCGTCGCAAAAATCTCCCCTTGGAACAAGCTTTTGAGAGGGCAAGACCATTTTCATTTGCAAAGGGCATTTTCAATGAAAAACTGAAAGAAAGGGCATGAAGGCCAAGAGCAGGGCAACAGAGGCCATTTGGGATTTCCGCATTATTCCATGCCTGCTCGCTTCCACTAATCAGCTGAACAACTATTTGTATTCTTAAAAACTGAATACAGAGATAAATAAATATATAAAAAACTACACCCAGATTATGTTTTCCATTCATTGTCAAATACCAAACAAATACACTCAATTAATGAGTCAGTTTACAAAATGTCAAAGTAAATACCACATATTCTTCTGTAAACACAACAACCAAAAGAGTTGTTATCACTGTGTATGAAGATGTTAAATAGCTTTCCAATTAAACTGACTGAGCTACCCTTTCATAGTGAGCGCAGTGCAGATAGAACAAAATGCAAACCTATGAATCAGAATTCTTAAAGTCAAATAAAGTACAAACTCCACTTTGCTGCTCCTATAAACTCACCCCATAAGCTTTTAAGGAGTTGAGTGTAAATTTGTTTTTATGTGGGCGAAGTGTAAGGAACACCAAACTTCCTCACTGTACACATTTATTTGAAAGCTCACACAGACCCAGTGAGCAGTCGGAGTACAACTTCTTAGGGTCTCGCTAATAAATCCAATTTCCAGTTCATATGTCCTGACCTTGCTTTCTGTGGCAAGGGCTAACTAGACCCCATCCTGGGAAGCTGCCCACTCACTCAGTGTCCATTCCATGGAAACTGAAAGTGGAAGAATACTGTCAACCACTGTCGCCATTTTGGTCAGGCACCCTGACCCTGACACAATCATATAAGGTACTTTGTCACATGTGACAAAGGGCCAGACTACCAATTCCCCCAAGCCTCAACATGACTACATTGAGTATGTATATAAAACCGGGGCAACAGCAACTGCAGATATTGCAAGGTTTGTTAAAAGGAAATTCACATCACACATCTTCACAAAGATCACCCACAAGAGAAAACATCCAAATATAAAAAAAAATATCTATATATCCAATAATAATAATAATAACAAACTACAGCATTTATAAGGAGCACTTTACTGAAAAAGAGAAACATTCAAGTCTAACACACCACACATTAGTGTACGATAGTCCAATAACACCTACAAGGAAACAATATTTCATAACAAATTAAAAAAAAATTACACACAAATTATCATCCCCAAATATAAAGAAAACTCATTAAAAATTCACAAGCAGCAAAACTGTGCACTAACTTGAAGGTCATGCCTACGAGAACAACCAGAAGGAGAAGTTCCATCCAAAACCCAACCACCAATATCCCAAATATTGATCCCAACATAGCTGCCAAGTCTAACACAACACACATTATATTGTACGCTATTCCAGTAAATAAACAAAATACAACACTCACCACTAACCCACAGCCACTATCCAGATTTGTACAGCGGCAAACACAAAATATAGTCCAAGTGTTGTGCAATAAAGAGGTCCGTAGAAAAAGCAACTTCAGTTATACAATCTTCCAGAGCAACAGACACTAGAAACACTGCATCCATAGAGAAACAACGCTACAGCTATCTCCTGGATTCTTTTTTTTTTTCATTTGAGGGGTAGAACCCTACGGCCTCTGTGGCTAGCCTTGCGCAAAAGGCGAGTGAATGGTATTCAAATCACGCAATCATATTACTATTATTTGGTTACCAGAGGGTGACTGGTGGGTTACTACACAGCACAGAGGGTTGGTAATACGTCATTATACACATGTGTGCTTATTCTTGAGGCCTCGATCAGTTGGATACAAAGGACCAACTGCTGATTTTGGAAATATGGGGGAAGGGAACTTTTTGAATGGATAAAGGGCACTTTAAAGGGAAGTGTTTTGAAAATATTGACACCTTCATGACAACTTCATCAAGTGGTTGAGTGGATTTATTTATAATTGCTTGTACCTTTTTCATCTTATTCAAGATAAAAATGCAAGTTTAAAGGAACACGTTGCCTTGGATCGGACAAGTTGGTCTATAAAAAGCGTTTGTAACCGTTTTTTTATAAAATGCATATGGTTGGAAAGATGTTTTAAAAGCAGAAGATCCACACAAGTTAGCATCGAAATTGCGTGGTTTTCCTTTTACTGTGCGAACTAATACGGTCGGCCATTTATTTATTTATTTTTTTTCAGACCAAAAACATGGACTTTTGTTTCCATCAGGGAGATTTTCAGTTGTTCATCCGAAAGATAGGGATATTAAATGTTGGTGCTATCCATCCAGTGACACTGTATCTGTTGACTTGTAGTAATTTGGAGGGAGTATTTATGATAATACAATTCCAAATATAATATGTGCTGGACAATTTCCACTTGTGTTAGGTTAACTGGGAAGTGGTGGGGAAATAGTTCAACTGAATAAGTATGAACTTGTGCAACCATTTTCGTCGGTGTGGAACGTTTTTTTTTGGGTAGCAATAACTAGTTTTCGGACGTCATCTTGTTTGCTTCCTTTTCAGTGAACTTTCTGCAGGATCAGAGAAAGAGCCGGCAGCTCTGGAATGCGATATACTGCAACCATGGACTCCAGAGCTATAAAAAGGCCCCATCCATGCTGTAACCAACATGAACTGCCTTGTCTGACCTCCAATTTGTGGGTCCATAGGAAAGGCAGCCCAGGTACCAACCCTCATAATGAGACTCCATAATGAGTTAAGTGACACCTTATCAAAGGTGCCAAAAACACCCTGGTCTGTCAGTAATGCCATATGTACCCTGAGGCCACGGACCTCCGTGGACCCATTCCACTTCAGAACCAGAGATCACTACCTGTTGACTTCGTAACACCAACCACCAACTTGATTTTTCCCCTCCAAATTTTAAAGATACTTTTGAAGTTTGGTTTTAACTTTAAATGGAAGGTATGTTTGGTTATCTTTCTTAAAATTGATGGCAATCAAAACTTTTGGCTATAAACCTAAATCAGCTTTCGATAGTAAAGCATTTTGAGAAAGTTCCACCAGCAGAAAATTTGCTTAAAATCGCTATTTAGGATATCAGATCATGCAAGGACCCATTTCATGGCGCATGGTGTTTTGGCTGATAGTGATACTTCTGGTAAGCAAAGTTATTTTTGCTTAGCTACTTTTGTGCTTAAGAAGCTCTATGAATTTGGGCCCTGGATGTTATTGAATACTCACTTTGTCCACACCTTCTTCATCTTTAACCATATAGTTATAATATTCTGACCGAGTATTCACAAACTTTTTTCAGCTAAACACCGATCAGTTGGCACAGTGGGCCTGATATCTTACAAACCCTACAAACACGTAGCTCAAAGGGCCAAAGAAAACAAATGCTGCGGTGACCGAGTCACAGAGGGAAAAAAGTCCACTAAAGTGGTCCGGTCACAAAAGCTGAGGCAAACGCTTTATGATAATGATTGTAAATTGGCAATAATCTTGTGGGATATAAGGCCTTCATTGTGTGATGGGTTTTGGGCACAGATCGTCAAGGTCTGTTATATTCATAAAAATCAGACATTGGGTGGGATGAATATAATGCTGTCCTAGTTTGGAGCATTTTAAAGGTATAGGGTCATAAAACTGATTTTTGTCAATGCTGATTTAAAGGGAGGGTATACCTTTGATAATTACTTTAATTTATGACCATAAAAATTTACATGGTAAAGAGTACTGGATAGCTGTTAATATTACAACACTGTTCGACAACTGTTACAAACGCGCCCCCCCCCCCCCCCCCCCCACCTTTGATGCAAGGGGTTTTGGCTAAGAATTTTGAATTAGTACTTAATCAATTGAGACCAGAATGGCATAATAGTCAGATCCCTTTTGCTAAACTAAAAAGCAGTATCTATTATTGCCATGGCACAAGTGGAACTTGACGGATATGGAGGCATAATAAAGGTGATCTGAACAAGACTCACAAAGTCCACCAAAGACCTGATCAGCTGTCATGTATTCTTTCCACACCATTGGAAGTGTCTTGTCCAGTAAAAATAGGCAACCATTACATTTTATGTCAGTAAAAAAACAATGCTTAAGAAATGCTTGTCATTCCAACATTCGCGATCAACAAAAGGTATGACATCTGACAGGTAAAAGTCTGAGAAAAAAATGTAAAGCTGTACAATTTAGAAACTTAGCTTCTGACTGGCTATGCCGAACAATATTTTGACAAAATAGGGAGACCACCAACAATACAGCTAGCTACCTCAGTTTGTGTAGCACCAGCCGTCGATTTCACAAAACTCTTCCTAACTTAAGACTAATCCTAGGACTTAGGACGAGTCCCACCCCGGTACTGAAGCATGCAGACCTTTAGATTAATCCTAGGTTAAGACGAGTTACTCGTCCTAACTCGAGATAAGACGAATCCTAACTCTTTGTGAAATCGACCCAAGAAAATTAATCCTGAGGTCCTTGGTTCAAATGTCACTTCTGTCAATCTCTCTTCGTTCAACCATCAACAATTTAAAATGAAACGCCAAGAGGTTTATGGTTTGTGACGTTTCAATAATAGACCAAAATTTTACACAAGAATTTTTGAATTTTGTCTATAATAAATCATAACAGAATAATGTTTGGCAAACGCTGGTTGCATGGCTGCCCTTGGGCAGGGGCAGTGAGTCATCACGTGGTGAAATCAATCATTCGGGGGTTAAAAAAAATCACAATTGTCTGTTGTACGATTATGACAGTTGGTTGTGGCATTGATGAAAAAAAGAAGTGATCATCCATGGTTAAAGCCATTGGACCCTTTCGGTACAGAAAAAAAAAAAAAAAATGCACAGATTTACAAATAATTTACAGGGTTTACAGAAGGTAATGGTGAAAGACTTCTCTTGAAAGTTTAGTCCATGAAATGCTTTACTTTTTGAGAAAACGGTAAAGCAATATAAATTCTCGTTACGGATTTGTTATAAACACATGTCATGACACGGCGAAACGCGCAAAAACAGGAGTGGGTTTTCCCATTATTTTCTCCCGACTCCGATGTCCGATTGAGCCTAAATTTCCACAGGATTGTTATTTTATATATAAGTTGTGATACACGAAGTGTGGGACTTGGACAATACTGTTTACCGTGTATAATGGCTTTAAACACTTTACTCACTTGTTTCTCGAAGGCTATGTTTTGTATATATTTATATTTATTTTTAGACTTTGAAAAGGACTCTGCTGGCTCGAAGTTGCCAGGCCATTAACAATTTTTTGCGTTTATACCAAACCATAAATAGCTTTTACACATTCCTCTACAAAGCTGTTTCTCTGGATGACTCCTCATGTCAAGTTTGACTCTACCACAGTTCATTCCTACACAATCGAACAGCTCCGTATAAGTATATCTGTTGAATGAATGCACGTCGTCGACAGTGTTTGCAAAATGTTAGAAAAGAACATAGAAAATGATTCATTGTAATAAACTCTCAGAAATGTGGACACTAGAACCAACGTTAAAATGAAAAGGCACAACTAAAAAAAATGTTTTGTATTAGTTTTTCAAAACTTTGACAAGAAGTATCTGGGTAAGCATGGGCATACGACAAGGACTATCAATTTAACCAGTCTCGCAAGTTAAGAACTTCATAATATAAGCTGTGGTTTAGAGTTGCTGATCATTCTGTGCATTTATTTACCCAAACAAAAATGGCAACCTCATGGGAAGTAACCTTGACTCTTCAATGGCCTCCAAACCCACCCCAACCCATCTGAAGACTCTATTGAAAAGTACAGTGATTGGTAGACCCTGAAGTCCACTTCTCACAGCGGGAAGTCAATGTCCCTAAAGTAGAAGTTACCTACAATTGAAACATGACTGACCCTCTGTATTCAACTACCAGCTGCAATCGTTAAATGTCAATGACCTTCCCTCATACAAAGGAATCGGACCATAAAAACTTGTTGCAAAAATTTTTATTCAATTTTTTTCTTTTCTTTTTCGGAGGGAAGTCGGATGACTCACACATGATGCTTGGCAAAACACTAGAGGGTCGTCAAAAATGCATTGAGAGAAGTTTGATTTTGTAATGATTAGAAGAGGATAATCTTTTTCTAGTTATTGCTATTGACGCTTTGCAGGGGAGGGGCAGGGCGCATTGGCGTTAAGGACGGCACAAGGCGCCTCCTTGCTTACAAGGAAATGTGGCCTTCGGACAGGACTTACGTTCTGAAACAGTTTTTATTCCTGTGCCAGTTGGAGGTCATACTTGGGTGAGCTAACCCTATCCCCCCAAAAAAAAAAAAAAAAACATGTATCAAGTGGAATACATGTAAAATGTACTTCTAAGTGTTTGTTTTCCTTTGTTGACTAGATTTCTGATTACTGAGCAATGTTGTCATAGCCTTTTTTTTTAAGACACTTGTTCTCAAACCTTTATAAGACTGAACTATTGCTGTTGCTAAATTGCTGTGATGTTAAAACTTTTGATTCTTTAAGACAAATCTGTATTTAATTCTGTTGGTTTGAAACATCAGAAGTCCCTAAAATGAAGTCTTAGCCCCCAGTAGCCGACCCCCCCCCCCCCCCCACAAAAACAAAAATGTCTAAGTACTCTTCAATATGCAGATTCCTCTGAAAATCCATCCACTGTCTTACAAGACACCTTTCACATACACAACAAGCACGTGCGTGCTTGTGAGTGACATTTCTTTCTTACTATATTCAACAAGACAGACAATCTAAACCAGCCTCACCTATTGTTCCCTGAGAACAATGCATCCAGACACTATCATCACAGCCAGCATCCATCCTCAGCAAATTCTCTTCTCAGAATCAAACCTGTTCAAATCTTGACAAATTCCGCACCAAAGAGAAATCCCTGATGAAACACTATTATTAACCCTGCCACTGGTCCTTCACCAAATCTCCTCAACTCTTTATACACCATTCCTCTTAAAACCACTTGGCGGCTCAGTGCCAGCAGAATGAACATAAGCCGCTAACTAATCCCTCAAAGTAATACTCTGTCCTCTCCCATCAGAAGTCTGTATTGACACCCCCCCCCCCAGCTTTAGGACCAGCAACTTAATCCTGTATATTTGATCAAAATTACTTTCAACACGTCATTAACACAATTTTGGGATAGCATTCTTATTTGCTATTGAAGAATTATGCATACAAATAAGTACATATACCATGGCCGGATGCAGAAGTATATGCAGTAAATTTGTATGGTCTTTTTGGTCATCCATGTGTCATCAGAGTCAGATTTCATAAATCTTTTGAAAATTGAAGGCTTTGGCTAAACTACTTTTGGCTCTCATACCATGCCAAAATGGCAGCGATATTGAATTTTGGGGTTGGTAAATTTTCTAAGGTAGAGTCAAAAAATTCAAGCATATTAAAAGCACACAATTCAATGCAACAAGTATTTAATTTTTTTCTTTCAGTATTTTCTTGCAACTTTGATTGTCAGTTGAGACAAAAAAATGTACAGCATTATTATTTTTTGCGTATGCTCGGATACACCAAGTGAGGATACTGGTCTTTAAGATTTACCAAACGTACACCCTGCCTTTAAGAAGCGAATGAAGTCAACTTTACAAAGCATTGCACAAATTAGACACTTTGTGTAAACTTCAGCTGCATGTGGCAAATACCATAGAAACTCTAATCCTATTACAAATTAGTTGTAACCCAATTTTTAAACGAAATCTTGCCGAATGTCACAAAAAGTCTCCGGCCAGCCGGGAACAATCGTCTCCCCGGGGCAATAGGTCATTATTTCCTAAAAATGACTTGGCATCAGGTTTCTTGTACGGTTGGCATTAAGTTATTCACACAAAAGCATCAAAGATATAAACCGAAAAGCATTATTACACTGTCCCCCCTTGCATTACAACTCCACAATGATATCCACAGAGTTACAGGTATTGAACGAATTGAACCATTTGGGAAGATTGTGGTTTACTCATAACAGATTCAAAGTCTCAAAAAGTGCAAATTGATAAAATGACCCCAATTACAAATGACGACAATCCTGCTTTGACCCTTCCAGCCCACCCCCCCCCTCCCTCCCTCCATTTTTGTTGTTGTAAACCTGATGTAAAGGCCGAAATGAATTTCCCATCGGGGATAACAAAGTGAATTGAATTTAATTTAACAAGTTTTGGGTTTGGATCAAAATCAAAGAAGTTTTGGCACGTCCACACAGATTTTTATCTGACCATAATTGTACAGAATGAACCATCAGCTAGTGTGGAAAACATAATAATAAATGGCCGTTCAAAGCATTGTTTTCTCCAGGGTCAGATTTTATCAGCACAAAATATAATTTTCCCGGGTCAGTGCAAAAATAGTTTTTACAAATTTACCAAGGTCATTCATTCAGTCACTCAGAGCAAGTTAAATCAACTTGGTCAATCCCTCAACAATCCCTCAACTTCGTAAATTTCTGAACAATTTCATTAGCAAAGAACTAAAATGAAATGACCTTCACGATTCTCGTTTATTTTGAGTTTTTGGTAAGCTATTTTGGGGGGATGTGTTTAGCAGCGCAAGATGTACATGTGTACATTTCAGCACAACATTGTTAAGATTGAAAGTTTGAATGTTCAAATATTTCCACTTTACATGGTAAAAAAATTGTCAGAATGGTGCAAAACTTTCCTTGAAATACCTTTGCAAGAGAAATGCTTCATTTTTGGAGAATAAGTGAAACAATTAAGGACTCTCCAGAGTCTGAAATCTGACGTTTCATAACACTGAAAACGGTGATGGGATTCAAGTAGACAAAAAACTGCAGGTTTTGAACTGCGATGTTAAACAAAAATTCTCCTTTCTCCAAATAGATAGGGTTTCAGGCAAAAATAATCCTTAAACTATGTTATTTGAAAATTTGACAACTGACCAATGGTTTAATAGATGTAAAGCTTGCATCGCAGATAAAAGAAAATTCATTTTGGTTTTTACAAATTGAATGGTTTTGAAAGACACCCTTAAAGTCAAACCAATCCAAGCACGGAGGCCGACCGCTGGCTAAATCTGTCAATTTTTATCTTCCAGATAAACATCTATACCTAAATATCTCTCTTCAGCCACTTAACAAAAAGCAATCAATAATTCAGCGACCCCTTTTTTTTTCACAACAATAATCTTGACCTAATTGTCTTCAAGTGTGTTTGACCTAGAATCACTCAGACCATGCTCAGACCAGTCCTGTCAAAACGACTGTTTATTTGTTTATTTCTTTGTCGTAATTTTGACCCATTACCTGTTTTTATGGTCTGACATTTGCCTAGTACTCAGAATAAGGACCAATTTATAGACTGTTTTTGTTTATCTTTGTCATATTTTAGCCGTTTATGACTTAAATGAGATGACCACAGAAAAAGTCATAAATATTGACCCAATGACTAATTGCATCTTAATCACAACTTATTGTACACTATATTTTGACATCCCTATGTTCTGACACCCCTTACAATATAGTTTCCACATCCTAACCCTAACCATCACCCTATCCCCAAACTGCAGACAGTAGTGACCATGTAGATTAGGTGATCCGGACAAAGGGGTGGTCGGAAAATTGGGGTGTCCAAACATAATGTTCACAGAATAGAACAGTCACCCAACTTAACATATATACCGGATACAAGTAGTTCCACAGTACATGTTCCGAAACTTTCCACGTTGATAAACACAAAATGAACACATGTGGTTTCATGCTGTTTTCATAAAACCACCACAAACAGAACAAATACACAAAGCAGCAAACATGTGCAAGCAAAAACCGGTTCTCACAGGAAACACAGTTCTTATTTCCTTGAAATTTAAGAAGCTTAAAAAAACACAGTGTAATTTGCGTGATTTTAAATATTTAACCAAGTTTTGAGGCATTGCATGGTAAGAAAATCATAATGGTTGTTGGCTTGTAAGTATCTTCATGGCCCTTCTCAGGCATCTAAAAGCACACCTTTCTATGGGTGTCCTTACCTTATATTGTGCAACTTCAATGACCATTGAGCCCAAATGTTCACAGGTTTGTTATTTTGTACAAGTTGGGATACACTAAGTGAGAGTACTTGTTTGGCTTTGACAATTACCAAAGGTTACCATATCTTTAAAGTGGGGAGCTAGATCATTCAGCAGATATCAGTGTCATAAGTACACACATGCACTTAAGCAAGCTTGATAAACAATTGTTTTGCAATCATTTGTCCACTATTGAGACTTATGAAAATGATCCTTGAAATGCAGAGGAAAAAGAAATAATGCCCTCACTTCCATTTAAATTTGTTTTACCAGATTCCCATTCCCTGCAAATTGTCCACTCAAACGCTTCATCATTGAGAGTGGGAAAGGGCCACCAGTGAGAAGCCTAAGGAAGGTGTGCTGCCCCTGGATACCAACCAGTGACCTCACATGACCTGACCTTAGAGAGAGTAGAGGTCATAGGAGTGGCCAGCATGTGGGTGGGAAATACCCCTTAATGACTTACAGTAATGTGATCTGCCTGCATGAGTGACCACCACTTAACAAATTAACTCACAAACCCAGCTCAGCAGGAACATTACCTTCATGGTTACCCGATTCTGGCAAATTTAGGGGTAAAGTAGAGCAGGGCACGAAATTACCACAGGACCTCAGGCAAGAGATCAAGGCAGTTTTAGCATGGGGTTAGTATTAACACACAATGGGGAAAGCCCAGTTGGTCTTGTGTTTTTCATTTGATTAAAATACCTTATTGTGTAATATCTTTGAAACCTACTTATTGACCCCGTCACACGCGGCGACTGATGCCACGCTCACCATGTTGGTGGGCAGTTAGGTTTACGTGTATTAACGCCACGTCGCCTAAAATGCGCACTTCACTGCATAACGCACAGCATACTCTATGCATAGAGTTATATATGAAAACGCACAGTGAAATTGCCCACCAGTATGGCGCATGCAAGATTTTTCTGATGATGACGTCAGGTGAAATGAGTCAATAGTCCAAAGGTTGTAAGGTATTATACAGGATTAGTAAGAATAAAAAATTGTCAATTATGAATTCTATACTAGAACAATTTTTTTCAGTGAAATCTTTTCCTCTGAAATGAAGAATATTCACTGAAAACTGTATCTGATGAACACCTACAACCAACCAAACAGCTGATGTTGGTTGTTACACCAAAATTAAGTGCAAATAATGTCAAAATCAAATTGCAAATAAAGTGCTCTGCGATGCCAGGTACTGTTTGAAGATGCGGACGGAGATGGTAAAAAGCGGAGCCACCAAGAAAAGACAGGAAAATTATCTGAGCATACATTGTACAATGTACCTTTATCCACAATAACTGATTCCAAATCTGAAACCTTTATCCACAATAACTGATGCCAAATCTGATTTTTTTTTTTTTTTTTTAACTATGAAAACGACTCTAAATAGAAACAACACCATGTTTAGACATTATTTCCCAGGCGCTATTACACCTGGATGCTTTGACACTTTCAAGCCACACACGGGGGTCACTGTGTGAACTCTGATAACAACCTGTCAGGTGGCTGATAATAATTGTCTTTTATTGCTTCCCAGATATCATCTTCCGAGAAGATAAGTAATAAAGGCTGTATTTAAACAGGAAACAACCTGTTCAATTAACAACCTTGCTAATCTAATTAGGAGATGTAACCCCTTTTAGGGATACCATTGACCGGGTAGATCATGGGTAGATATGAATGTATCTCCCTGTGTAGCATTGGTTTATTCTCCATATTTGCTTCCTCCCGGCATATTTACAGGTTTTTAGTCTATTATCTCAATTTCTTTGTCAGATCAGTTGTCCCTATCAAATAATTTGTCTTGTCATATTAAATATCACTCGCAGTGTCCTGGTCAATTTAATAAGCCAAATTTTCAAACCCTGCACTGGCAGGACTGATTAAATTAATACTATTTATAATGCATTTATACTCAACATATGCATAAAATAACAAACCTGTGAAAATTTGAGCTTGATTTGTCGTCAAAGTTGCGAGATAACTATGAAAGAAAAAAACACCCTTATCACACGAAGTTGTGTGCTTTCAGTTGCTTGATTTCAAGACCTCAAATTCTAAATTTGAGGTCTCAAAATCAAATTCGTGGAAAATTACTACGTCACTTCAGAGGGAGCCTTTTCTCACAATGTTTTATACCATCAACCTCTCCCCATTACTCGTTACCAAGTGAGGTTTAATGCTGATTATTGTTTTGAGTAATTACTAATAATGTCCACTGCCTTTAAAATGAATGGCATTATTACCTTTAGTTAATACAGGACATTGTTAGGGATGAATAAAATTTAGGGACAAAGAAAACGCTATCATAGCTTTGTAGATAATTTGAAGTGCAAAGTAGATTCCAAAAACCAACGTTGCACGTTCAGTTTGCTCAAAGTCTGTTCAGCAGCTCTTCAACATCATCAAAAATAATCTCAGCTCAAATTAAAAACTCATTAATTAATCCACCCCTATTGATGAACCTTACACCTTAAGCGTCCGGCAGGCACTTAACGAGTTATTGTTCAAGGCGTATCAAAGGCAACCAGGAAACTGAACTAATTAAACTATAAATAGATTAAACCTAGTGGTATATCAGTCTGTGTAAACAATCAGTCCCTATTATGAATATGGATGTAGCAAATGATTTATAGAAACTGTTTACTGATTTTATAAAAACTTATCTTTTACAAAGCAGTACAGGTACCTAACTTGTAATTTGTGACATAACATATATATACTTAAGAACCCGACAGACCCTGGAATTCCTGCAGGCATATGATTTTTACCAGCTCATGAAAATCATTCATTTTATGGTAATAATAATAATAAGACTTGTAATGCGCACATATCCACCCTGCTGGGTGTTCAAGGCGCAGTAAAACCAAAAAACAAAACAAAAACAATACACAACACAAAGAAAAAACAGACACAACAAAATTAGTCATTGAAAACCTGTGACATAAGATAAGTTTTGAGAAGAGACTTGAATTTTGCAGTACAAAGACAAGATCGAAGATTAAGTGGTAGAGAGTTCCAGATGCGTGGCGCGGCTGAAGAAAAAGACCTGTCACCCCATGAGTGTCGAGACTTGGGTTCAATGAGGAGAAGCATAGAACTTGATCGAAGATTCCTTGATGGAGTGTAAACTTGAAGCAGTTCAGAAATATAGTGGGGAGCCTTGCCATTAAGAGCTTTGTGGACAATGAGCATCAGCTTGAAGATGATTCGTTGAGAGATAGGGAGCCAGTGTAGTTGTTTCAGAATGGGGGTGATAGAACACGATTTTCTAGACAGTGTCACAATGCGGGCAGCAGTATTTTGGAGCCGTTGAAGTCTGGAAATCTGGTTGTTAGGAAGACTGTAGAGAAGAGCATTGCCGTTGTCAAGACGAGAAGTAACAAATGCGTGAATGACCTTTTCAGTGGCACTTTTGTCCAAGTACTTGCGAATCTTACCTATATTCCTGATGTGATATGATGATAAACGAACAATGTTGTTGATGTGTGGCTGAAGTGTCATTGATGAATCAAAAATAACCCCTAAGTTCCGAGCTTTCAGCGAGGGAGCTATCCGAGCATCACCGATGGAGATGTATGGCACTGAAACCTTAGTTAACTGTTGACGTGACCCAAATAGAAGGAACTCTGTCTTATCATCATTTAACTTCAGGAAGTTTTGTTGTGTCCAACGTCGAATCTCTTGGATGCATTTCTCAAGTCTTGCAATAGATGCATTGGCGTTTTCTTGAGAAGATTTAAACGTGATGTATAGCTGAGTGTCGTCTGCGTACACATGGTAATTCAGATTAAATTTCAGGATGATGTCACGAATCGGTAAAGTGTATAGCGTAAACCACTGCGGGCCGAGTACCGACCCCTGTGGCACAGAGTAGTTCAAAACAACAGGGTCGGATATCGCGGTGCCAATACATACATGCTGAGTTCTATTGTAGAGATACGATTTGCACCATGCTAGGGCTGTGTCCTCTATGCCAAGGTGATTCTGGAGCCGAGAGAGAAGGATGTTGTGATCGACAGTGTCAAAAGCAGCACTCAAGTCTAGCAGGACTAGTGCTGTAAGGTTACCATTGTCCATTGCAGAGAGAATATCGTTGCTCACACGGACTAGTGCAGCCTCGGTCCCATGGAAAGGCTTGTATGCTGACTGGAACACGTCGGACAGGTTGAAAGTATGAATGTGATCAGAAATACGTGATGAAACTACTCGTTCGATGACTTTTCCAAGATATTTTAAGTTTGCAACCGGTCTGTAGTTTTTGAATATCTCCTTGTCCAGGTTTGGTTTCTTGATGAGCGGCCTGATGTATGAAACTTTGAGGCTATCGGGGAAACAACCGGAACTGAGGGATTCGTTTACAAGCTTAGTGATGTAGGGTACAAAAAACACTAAACCATTTTTTATCAACTTCATATCTGATGAAAGGGGCACATTTCAAAACTTGTTCAGCGGTTATTTTTTAAAATTCATGACTTTCTGCGTAATGTAAAATTAGGATAAACAATGAACAATTTCTCATATGACCAGTGCAGTATCTTGCCTGCTAGGAATTGCCCCAGAATGTACAAAGTCACTGTTTTTATAAACAAGCTGACAAGGTCTACTTTAGGTCACATCACATAAAGATGTCCAAATTAAGTTTTCCACTTTTCATACCCCACCCAATGAAACTCGGTCAATATTTGTATATAATTATGATTAGTAGTGTTGCATTGCATTTATTAAAGAGTAACAAGTTCTTACCCAGCTATCTTCTTTCAACTGCAGCAGTATCGCCCTGGTGGGGAGTAGAAACTCTTGTAGAAACCGTACCCCGTCCCCGCCGTAGTGGTGGTCCACAACCCGGCATACTTGTGACAGAAGATACGGTGCCACAGAGTCAAATGGCTGATAGAGCTCTGATAGGATATCTTGCATGTTGAGGTCAACATAGTCCGAGCCGGACCTCTGGTGGATGGAAAAGAAACAAAATATGAAAGTTGATAAGAGTCTGTCAGTTTGAGGTTCTTGCGATGAGATTTCAGGCGATCACCCGATGACTTCCATTCAATTCAAATCGACAGGGACATGTGTCTTGCTAACACTGTATTGATAGTGAAAGTATCGTTCCAAATATTTGAACTAGAAATACTCTTGTAACGAAAGAAACAAGTATCGTTGTGTCAGTGGAAAACACTGACAGTTTATAAAAAGATAACTTGGAACTTCGTATGACAGATTGATCAGTTGGTTCAATTGAATGTATCAGGTCCTGCTGCCACAAGCTTTAGCAAAAGTGTAAAACAGTTAAAGTCACCTGGAAGTGGTATTTTGTCAAAATAAAGCTTTTGTCACTAAAATATGTGTTTGGATGATTGAAATATGAATAAACATTTAACAAGGTTTAAAAAAATTAGTTTCCATGTTATTTACAAATTTGAAAATAAGCCCGTCCCGAGAGGGCGCTGTTCGTGACGTCAATCGAGGCGCGATGAATCGCATGCAGTGCCAACACAAGATAGTGACGATTGGCGCAAGCTAAAAACATGCCCTCAAAGTTGGAACAATACCTGATTTTTTCAAGTTAGGCAAATGCTCCTTTAGGTTCGTTACGTCTTTCAGGTACCTTCTTCAACTTCCCCACTAGCTGGAAAAAATTGTTGGGATGGCGTCATGTTTTAGAAAAGAACTTTTCTCTTCATGTCAAAATCTGTAGTGTATTCCGGATTTTCAAAGCACGACAGCTCAAAGTGTTTGCTGAACAGCGCTGGAAAAGACTTGCAAACTGACCCCATCTTTAGTTGTTTTGCTGCATCTAGCAGCAATACACCTGGTCGACATTGCCGGAAAAATGCAAGAAAAAAACTTTTTCGAAACGTTCAAACTCACGACTAGGACTTGATTGCACATATGTGTGTTCGATGTTCGATTGAGGCAAAGTCTGCCTCATTTGACGTCACAAAAGGGGTAGGCGGAGTCACCCCCACACAACTTTTTTTTACATATAAATCGTTAAAAACAATTGCTCAAAAAATTATTTTATTGTTCAGAAACTTATACTCTAATGTTTGAAGAAGAAAACAAATTAAATTTCCAGGTGACTTTAAAGAATGAGTCTATGACTTGTAACATCCTGCAAAATAAGAAATGTCAAATTGTCGCTTTGACATCTTCAATCTGAAAACCCTGTAAATAAATGAAAAAATTGAAAGGAGAATTACGACAAAAACTCGTCAAGGAAGGAGGTACATGTAACCAAGCAACAATATCAACTTTGGCCAAGAAAGAAATCAAACTAAACCACAGTGATAGAAAAGAAAGTTCCTCTAAAACATCTGCAAGTAATCAAGCGATGGTATTTGATTCATGAACTCCACCCAGTAAGCATATCAGGTAAGGCAACACGTCTTACCTTAAGACCAAAGAAACATCTGATTTGAAATGTCAAGTAACGATAGACATGCATCGCCATCCTTGTTTTGCATCCATATCCATTAACACAAAACTCAACCCATCAATGGTCGTACATAATCCGTGTCTAGAGTATACACTCATCACATACATCTCTACAAAACAAAACTCAAAACCTGTGACAGGGCACGAAAAAAATGTGCAGTAATTTTTACGGTTGACGAATCTGGTGATGATTTCATAAAGAGAGCATCTTGAGCGTTGCCTGGAGTTAAACAAAAGCAGTATCAACAATGAATCTCTACTACAGTAGACCACCTTTATCCTAAAACACACGAGCCCTCATTTTTGTGTAACAACAATTGATTTTACAAGTATACAGATAAGATGCAAGAATATCACGGCAAACAAAGATTGGTAATAGCTGCTGTCAGAAAGTTTTAGTTTTTTTTTACGAAATGATACAAACCGCCTGAACTTTGATCAGACCTCTTTGGTTACCTTCCGGAATTTTAACTTTGTGGGGGTGTGTAGGTTTCTAAAAAGTAATATAATTATTGCAACTTAAAGGTAGGGTTGTAGATTTTTTGAAAACGTAATGCTGATTAATTGGCAAATTATCAAGACACAGTAAAAGTCGCACGAGAAAGTTTTAGCTGAATACATTGTCTACTTTTTACAGTATTTTCACAAGAACGTTGAATCCATCCACATTTACAGCGAGTACTGACCACATCTCTCTGACCGAACCATACTCGCGAAAAGACACCAATCCTCAGAAGTCTAACAAATCATTCATGCAAGAATCATTTTCAGTGATTCCTAATCAAAGGAAGGGCATTTCAGGTGAAATAATTTTGCAGGATGCTTGCTATAATTAGTTTCAAATTTGCGAACAGGCTTGTGTTAGTGCGCTGCACATTTGTACAGGGCCAATAAAAGTGCCAGACATACAGAAAGAACTTTGTTTAAATCCTGCATAGTCACTGTATTATCCTTACAATACAAGTCGCTACAAATAGCATCAAAAGATGCTTGTGGGAAAAATACGCACATTGACTCTATGCCCTGACGTTGTTCACAATGTGTGTCTGTCTCCCCCCCCCCCCCAAACCCCAACCCCAATGAAATGCTAAAAATGTTTCATGTATACATCTGCGTTGTACCTTGTGGGAAACCATTCTTCAATTAAAAAAAAAAAACGATGACATTTTACCTGCAGAGTCTCTGGCACATACCATAACATGTCAGTCATAACACAGTGGGTCTACATGTGGAAAACAGTTACTGATGTATGATTCCATAACTCCATAATGTGCAGCGTAGATGTCAGCCCTCGTACGTGCATTTTACAAAATTGTTAACTCGAAAGTACAGCACTGGTATGAGAGTACGTATGAACTTTCCACAAATGACTTTTTGTGTATCAATACCGCATTGTTTACTTTGAATAGAACATATATCACGTAGTCAAAAAATCAGCAGTCGTTGACCCATAAGTCTGACTGAAGTGGGGTGGGGGAGGGGACTGTTTCAGCTACCGGTCTTCTTCTTCAAGAAAAGGTAAGGGGGTTATTTCTTGTGAAAATACTACTTTTCTCAATCTCATCTTGACGTGGTACACTTCTAGCGCTCAGCACTTGAGAAGTACATTGAAGAAGACATTCAATTCAAAAAACTTTAATCATCCAATAGCAGACCAGCTCAATATAAAAATATTAAGATAAATATACAATATACAATAATTTAAAAATATAAAGATTACTTGACAAAATGACAAGGCAGAATATGTACAAATGGTTGAAACCACAGCAATTAACCAACAGGCAGACAAAAACAAAAGTTTTTTTTTTTTTAGGGGGGGGGGGCGGTATTGTTTGTTCCATCTTGGAGTGTGGATAGAAGTAAACAAGTAATCTTTATCCATCATGCAAAGTTACACCTAAAACTAAACAACAAAATGAGCAAACAATGGAGGTTAATTTAAATCCACAACAAACTCCACGTGAATTCCAACCCATGCTACAAACCTTGCTGCGAGTGCCATCCCCCTGTCCTTCCGAGACATACTCTTTAACATCATTAAGAAGATTCCATACCCCGAGAAGAAGCAGAACACTAGGTATCCAACCCCCAAACAACAGCAGCAAGAAACCCTTCAAGAAGATTACATCATGATAAATGTGGCGTTTACGGACATCTTCTGCCATCTTTTTCTCCCCACCAGGAAATTTTCTTATTTCCACCTCATCAGTGAATATGACTACATCTACATGAATTGCAACCCTAACTGACTGAGTAGATGTTATGCACCTTGCATACTCTGCACCGCCCGTATAGAGTAATCTGATACAATTGACACAGAGATGTTTCTCGGTCTGCATCCATGAGCTTACCAACTGTCCTCATTCCATCACTCATTGGTTCAAAGAGAAACTGATGATGAATTGGTTTAAAGATGAGGTAATGTTGCTGAGAATGAATGGTTTCTGACAGGCTTTCTCTTATTTTGTTAGCTTTGGTGCCGCTACTGGTGCTAAGAAAGTTGCTATGACAACTTACTGTCTTTAAATCAAGATAAGTTATGGTATTGGTAAAAATAAGTTAAGATAGCTGCTATTAGCCTTGTTGAGGTATAACGGTGGACACCATAAGAGTGAATGGTTGTTTGGAAGTCTTCATACAAATGTACCCAAACCTAATAGTGTCATAGGAACGTGTTCACCATATCTCAAAACGGCTTCGGTACACTTGCTCTCTTTTGATCAATACGTTGTATGCATCAGCGTTGGTTAGCCTAATGTTTCTAAGATAGTTGCTATTGCACGCTTAGTCTTCTTAAATCAAGAAAAAGCTTTGTAACTTTATACAAAGACTTATGCCTTCGTACATCTCTGTTTGATTTAAGATAAATAAACAAATATTAACACATCTTTAAGGAAAACTCAATGCAGATCTGCGGACGCACCAAAAGGACAGCTTGAACTTTTCTCTCTTTGAAGATGATGACAAAATGACAACACCAGATGACGAGCATCAGTTTCTCTGATTCATGGACGATGGACATCGAGTAGGCTGCTCATTCCAAGATGATTATTACACCCTATAAATATTTCTTGTTAAAGGAAATGTACATACAGTCCTTATCTTAGGGAGACCGCCAAGATCGGGCTGGATGGCTCAGCTGGTAGAGCGCCGGCACAATCAACTGGAGAGTGTCCAGATACTTCTTGGAGGCAACAAAGGCCCTTCATGCCCCCTGGTCATTGCATCCAGGGCTGTATGCTTTGTTTTTGAAAGGGCAAGGGCACCAAGGCATTTTCTTCTTGGTAAAAGGCACCCTATGATGAAATTGGAAATTTACACTGGAGCATTTCAAGGGCACCAAGGCAATGACCAGGGGACACGAAGGCAATCGCCTTAGTTGCCTCCGTTAAGTATCAGGCCTGTGCATTGGTGCCCTTGAAATGCTTCGGTAGAAATTTACAATTTCCTCATAGGGTGCCCTTTACCAAGGAGAAAATGCCTCGGTGCCCTTGCCCCTTAATGAAGCATTAGGCCTGCTGCAACATAGCGCTGGACAGCTCAGTTGGTAGAGCACCAGCATGGTCAACCAGAGGTCAGTGGTTCAAATTCCGCTCTAGCAAACTTTTCTTTGTTTAATCCCAAATTATTGACAGCAGTCACCAACACCTCTACCATTGTGGACAATTTCAGCAGTAATGGATACTGGCTTTAAAATTTTCCCTCCAAGTTGAAACTATTTCATTGAGTGTTTTACGACCCCAGTTGCCTAAAACATTTCCAAGAGAAGATTGTAAATTCATCAAGCTTTGCCTAATGCAATAGTTTAGTTGAGGAGACGTTACTTTTGTCAGGAGACTGGGAACAGGCTTTCTAGATATTCAAACCAAATGCCTTGGAAATACCATGAGGTATAAGTTAAGTGATTGTATGGTGATTCAACTACCATATTTTGTCAACTTTAGAAAATTGTAAAATGTTAAAGATGCATGGCTTGACTTTTAGCAAAGTCGATGGTATCAAAATAAAGTGAATAAACCAATACATAAAATATTAGAAGAATGTTTTTCTTAAGTCGAGTAAGTGATCAACTTTCATTTGAGACATTGAATGAAAATAACAATCCAGTTTAAAAGAAACGTACATAGTACTTAAAAAAATACATGTACTTATTACCACTTAGTTTCTTTGAGGGTGACTTTCAACTTCTTTCTCCTGAAGAAGGCCTTCAGTCCACCCTGTGTTCTTTACTACTATCAATGGTTAAATTGAACTGAACTTCCCATCTGGAGGAGGTCTCCACTGACAAAGAAAGTGACAATGGTCCCCCAATGGATGGATTCAGTGTTTAACGGTCTGTGAAATTGGGCCCCCAAAGTTCATGAGGTGTGGTCCGCAAGGGTCTATCCTGGGTCCAGGGGGACCTTTTTTCTCCCCAATGTTTGGATTGAGAAAAGTACACTATGCATTCTTAAGAGTTCACCTCTTGCCTTGATTCTGTCTGCATTCTGTCTGAACGGAAAGGATTTATGGAAACGGTGATTGGTGAGTGGAAACAGCAGTGAGCTGTCCTAACTTTTATTTTAGACAAACTAAATGGTACAAGCTCACATGCAGTCATAAATAAAGCTGTAATTTGACTACACAAAGGACAAAAATAGTCAAGGCAAGGAATGTAGCATTGACACTGCAATCAATTTGCTCAATGTGAGCAGAGCAGTTGAAATTTATAGGTGCCAGCAAGTTCACATTTTTGTACAACTTAGTCTTGGAGCTTGCAGTAGACTTTTTTCCAACAGATCATGAAGTAACTCTAGGGAAGTATCAAGGACTTGGAAGCCACATTTAGAGGGTAGACCACTGGGGAAAACCAGTTTGCCGGCTACTTATATTAGGGTCAGACTGATACGCAATTGGGTCTATACGCAAAAATAATAAAATTAATACAATTTATTAAAAAACTTCAACAAAACCATTATACAAAATTGTTTTTATTTAATTTAAACCAAAATCATATCCCTAAAATGTTCCAGATTGCACCTAAGAGCTTTTGAAACGTCAAATTCCAAGGACCAGCGTGCTTTGACCAAACTTGAAAATTTGGGGTCTAAAATGCCCCCCAGTTTAAAAAAATCCTGGTGAGAATTTGGAATTTTTTTTACTCAATTTAAGAAAAAGTGCAATTGCAACTAGCACAGGACCCCACATTATTTACTAATGATACCCTTGGGTCCTTTGTTAATGCAAACTTTAAAAAAAAATAGATATATATATCTTGTCAGCAAAATGACATTTAGGAAGTAAAAATGCGCTAGAAACTAAACATTGTTCTAAATATAAAAACCTGGAGCAGCCTGCAGATCCCAAAACAATTTGGCAAATTGAAATTTCTGCCTTTATTCACCAAGTATTCATTTCTTCCGTCAATCAACAGAGCAGTAAAAAACCTGGATAGAACTTTTAAAACCATGGAGCAAACAGAGACTTCAAAGAAGGGCTCCCGCCTTATGCACTTAGCATCACTTTATATGATGACTTCCGAATAACGATCATTGAATTTGCTGTTCACCAGATGTTTGAACCTTTCCATCTCTCTCTGCTCTCTTACAGGCACTGGGACACCTTTGGCAGCTGTCAAATACCAGGGGTGCGTTCCACTCGCGCAAACGACTTGTAACTGTTTGCGCAAACGGTTTTTATCTTTTCAACGATTGGTGCGTATCGCGATGTCAATAAGGCGGCGCCCTGAAATGAAGATGGCGCGCACCATACGTATTTTTTTTTTCAAACTTCGTTTTTGCTGCAATAGTCCTCTTTTTGACATCATTACATCAACTTATTAACTTTGTTATTCCAAATCTGCATTATAATCCACCGAAAATACAATGTAATTATGTTTGTGACAAAGAAATAATACCGTATGCTTGTCCGCCATTTTAAAAACCACTCGCCAACACCTCAGAAGTATGTTCGCCTAAAGTTGCCAACGTTTGCCAACGGTGGCGGCGAACAACTCGTTCCACTTGAAATTGTTGGCGAACGTGCGCAACTGTTGGCAACGTTTGCGCGAGTGGAACGCACCCCAGTGTTCTCACTTAGTTTATCCAAACCTATCCATAATATTACAAATCTGTCAACATTTTGACTCAATTGGTCACCAAAGTTACCAGAGAATAGTGAAAGAAAAACACCCTTGTTGAACAAAATGTGCTCTCTTAAAGGATTTGGGTACTTTTTTGTAACACAAAACACAATGTCCACAGATTTACATTAAACTTACACCATTTGAAGATAATGAAGAAAGCACACCTTAAAATATTAGTTGCTGAGGTGCTGTAGTTATTGAGAAATGAATAAAACAATGTCATGAAAATACGTTTTTACATGCTAAAATAGTTTTCATCTCATGATCACTGAGACGAAAATTATTTTCATGACATTGTTTTACTCATTTCACAAAAACTACAGCACCTCAGCAAGTAATATTTTCAGGAAAGCTTTCTACTATCATTATCTTCCAACTGTGTAAGGTTAATGTAATTCTGTTGACATCGTGTTTTTGTCCTACAAAAAGTACATAACCCTTTAATGTAAAAGAGTGAAAAAACACTCTTTGAAGAGCTATGAGGGACAACTCTTTTTTGAGTGGTCTTCCACTCTTTTAGATTGAAATTTGCATCTTTTTGAGTGATTTTTCACTCTGCCCTAGAGTGAAACCCCTCTATAAGAGTGAAACAACCACCACTCTTTTTAAAGAGCTATTTTAGGGACAACTCGAAATGTAAAGAGTGGTGTTTTTCGCTCTTTTACATTTAGAGAGTGTGTGCTTTCAGATGCCTAATAAAAGTCCTTAAGCGGGCCTTTTGAGTGAAAAAATGTCTCTTTCTCAAAAAGTACGTTACTTTAGAGGGAGCCGTTTCTCACAAGGTTTTTACTATCAACAGCTCGCCATTGCTTGTTTCCAAGTAAGTTTTACGCTTACAATTATTTTGAGTAATTACTAATAATGCCTTTAAAGGGTGTACACAACATTTTACGTTCCCAATTTGGTATCAAGTTGGTTACCGTTGAAGACTTCCCTTCAAGTATTTTTGCCTGAAATAAAAGTTATTTTGTCCCAGGTCCAAGTCCTGCTCTAGTCAATTTTTTCTAGTTCAATCACAACCAATAAGTGACAAAAGCAAAAAAAAAAGAAATTCTTACTGCTTTGTCAATCTTGTCAGTAGCATCACCAAACTAACGGATGATTCAATCAAATTCAAAATCCCCATATTAACTGGATACAAACTATTCCATAAATAGCGCAAGACGTTTTCTCTTTCTCCTTGGCCTAAATTCTTTGGACTTTTGAGTCAGTTGACATATGTTCTTGATCTCTAAAACAGCCACAAGATGTTGAGAGGAGTGGGAGGCATGCGAAGGATCTCTAACGATGAGGATTAAAGTAGTATTGCATAGCTTCCTTTAAACACCTGCTTAAAGGCACTGGACTCTATTAGTAACTACTCAAAATAATTGTCTGAATAAAAACTAAAGACTTACTTGGTAACGAGCAATGGAAAGCAATGGAGAAACGGCTCCCTCTGAAGTAACATAGTTTTTGAGAAATTAATTTCTCACTGAAATATTTGAATTTAATAACTCAAATGAGGTCTTGAATTCAAGGCATCTAAAAAAACACAACTTGTGCGACAACGGTGAATTTTCCCATTATTCTCACGCAACTTCAATGAACTTGAGTTCAAATTTTCACAGGTTTGTTATTTTATACATATGTTGAGATACACCAAGTGAGAAGACTTGTCTTTGGCAATTACCAATAGTGTCCAGCACCTTTAAAGAAATTCTTGCCAACGTGAAGTACACTATTAAGATGTGTGGCCAAATATTCGTAAAGTTTGCGTAATTATTAGCCTATTTATCTTTTATTTAAATATTTTTTTTTTCCCTGTGGTCCAAGGACCTTTTATGATGGGCTTTATTTAGTTATTATGCTAAATGTAGCTCATAACATTAATAGCTAATTTTAAAAAAAAAGCTTTTCATTGTGATGAGTCGGAATACTTTCTTCCAAATTGATGGTAAAAATCAAAACAGCTATTAAAATAGCTATACTCCTGTAGTCTAAGTTGTCATTAGAGACACTTTAACTTGGAAACAATCCTTTGATGATGACTAATAATTGGTTAAAAATACAAATGACTTATTTTCAGAGCCTATTAATTATCACACATTACCAACATCCATGTACAAACAAATAAGTGTTTTACACACTGTGCAAGGCATACGTGGCAGTATTTTATGGTGGTTTTTACTTTGAAACAGCAGCCGTCGATTTCACAAAGAGTTAGGACTCGTCTTTTCTCGAGTTAGGACACGTAACTCGTCCTAACTTAGGATTAATCTTAAAGGCAGTGGACACTATTGGTAATTACTCAAAATAATTATTAGCACGAAACTTTACTTGGTGACGAGTAATGGGGAAAGGTTGGTAGTATAAAACATTGTGAGAAACGGCTCCCTCTGAAGTGGAGTAGTTTTCGAGAGGGAAGTAATTTTCCACGAATTTGATTTCGAGACCTCAAGTTTAGAACTTGAGGTCTCGAAATCAACCATCTAAACGCACACAACTTCGTGTGACAAGGGTGTTTTTTTCTTTCATTATTATCTCGCAACTTCGACGACCAATTGAGCTCAAATTTTCACAGGTTTGTTATTTCATGCATATGTTGTGATACACCAAGTTAGAAGACTGGTCTTTGACAATTACCAATAGTGTCCACTGTCTTTAAGGTCTGCATGCTACAGTGCAGGGTTGGGACTAGGATTAGTCTTAAGTTAGGAAGAGTTTTGTGAAATCGACGGCAGTACACATAGTTTCTTTTGCTCTGCATTTATGATGTATTTATATCAGGGACCTCTATGGGGGAAAATTGGATATGAATGGGGGACATACAGAACTAGGACCAATCAAATGAAATTACAATTTTTTCCCACAAAAATTACAGAAGAAACAAGAGAGTTAGAAGCATAAATTTCAGTCCATGTGTATACCATCAAATAAATGCGAGTGGACAGCCCACACCATTTGATATATTTCTAACTTCCATGAGGACCCTCCTTTTTTTACAAACATTGAGCACCATTGTGTAATGGTCCATTAGTTGGCCTTCCCTCTCACCAAATTTACCAGACTGGGTGGGCACAAAGTTGATAGCATTATTGTATTCAATGATAAATTGTTGTATTTTTGTTGCAGTGAAGGACACATGAGTTAATCCCATGACTGTGGCTGTGACACTGCTAAAGAGAAGTCGGCCAGCTGTCAAAGGCTTTATTGTCTGCTAAAGTGAGTCAACTTTACTCTCATGATAATATTGGATATTGGAGGATTATATAATAGCCAAGGTATCCACCAATAAAGTGCTCAAGGCGATTGAACAAAAAGAAGCACTTATTTACAGTGGTTTTAAAGTTGTTTTTTAAATATGAGACTGATTTATGAAGCACTTTATGTACAAAGGCTAACATTAACAAGGTATTTTGGTGAATTCAGCAGCCACTGCCAGAAACACTGAAGAAAACTCCTTCTTTTAGTGAGTGATAAATGTTCAACTGGATTCTATTAATTACGTGCCTTACACAAAACACAGGACCTACCGCTTCATGTCCCATCCGTAGAAATGAAGCAATAGAGGGCTAACTTTCTAGTGTCACGACCGGGACTCAAACCCACACTCTGCTTAAAGGAAACTCCTGACAGCCACAAATTATCTGTACTAAGCCAACAATCAGAATCCCTCACAGGATGCGTCGATATTGTCAAAGACCATGGACTACTGACTAACACTTCTGACTAAGACCAAGTAATAATACATCTGCTGACTCCACTAAGCGAAAGGATTAAAACTATTTGTGGGTTACTAAAATTTCAAAATAGTTCATTGGCTAAATTTTTACAGGAAATGCAAACTAAAATGTTCAACTGAAAGAGAATGTAACTGTGTTTATTATAGCCTACCATATGTACTACACACTACATGTGTACATGTAATATAACAGGCCAGATACTTCACGGAGGCAACGTAGGCGATTGCCTCTGGAGATGCCCCCTGGTCATTGCCTTGGTGCCCTTAAAATACAGTAGCAGCAATAGGGTACCCTTTACCAAGAAGAAAATGCCTTGGTGTCATTGCCCTTCAAAAACAAAGCATACATGCCTGAAATAACACCCAAATTGCATGGAAAAACATGGACATGAACACTGGACAGGACCACTTAAATCAATGATGAGCCAGTGAAGGAGTTGGCTCTTCTACTTCAATGATGTACCAGTGCAAGATCGGTGCAATCATGGAGGAAGTAATGAAGGCATTGTCCTACACGGCAGCATCTTGAACTTCCAGCTTTTCTACCTCAATGTTTTTTTTTGTAAAATGTACATTTTGGCTTTTAGCCGCTGTATTGCAGTAATTTAATAAATTATGCAAAAGAATAATGTTGCACCATCCCTTTAATAAGAACCCATGACTGTCCCCATTCATGTGAACCTGTTTCCTGATACTTCCAGCATGTGTAACGAGGACATTAAAGGCAGTCCGATCAGGAAAAGAAGAGTGTGATTTGGATGTTGGTTATAAAAACTCACAGCAGGATGCGAAAAGATGAAGATCAACATAATGAGGCTGAAATTATTGATGAAAATGTTTTATTCGAGACACGTAACTACCCAGGTCAAAATTCCAGTTGAACCTAGTTAACTGGGGTCAACTGGTTCAACTGGATAGTGACCAAACTCGTCCATTTTCCATATTAACCAACTGGTTTGGACTAGGTTCAACTGTGTTCAACTAGGTTGAAATTATAAACCAGTTAGTTTCTGTCCATTTTCCATATTAAACCAACTGGTTTTAAATGTGTTTAACTAGTTTATCAACTGGTTTTCAACTAGTTCCAGTTAAACCCAGTTTAACTCGGTTCAACTGGAATTTTGACCTGGGTATGCATTAAAGCCATTATACACCTTCGGTAAACAGTATTGTCCAAGTCCCACACTTCGTGTATCACAACTAATATATAAAATAACAAACCTGTGAGATTTTAGGTTCAATCGGTCATCGGAGTTGGGAGAAAATAACGGGAAAACCCTTTTTGTTTCCGTGCGATTTGCCGTGTCATGACATGTGTTTAAAATAAATCCGTAATTCTCGCTAACGAGAATTTATATTGTTTTAATGTTTTCTCAAAAAGTGAAGCATTTCATGGAACAATATTTCAAGAGAAGTCTTTCACCATTACCTTCTGTAAACCCTGTAAATTATTTGTAAATCTGTGAACTTTTTTTTTTCCCTGTACCGAAAGGGTATAATGGCTTTAACAATTGCCCTTTAAAACAATGTCCTGAAATCTAATATAAGTTAATCAAATTTCAGTTGTAATAACATCAATTCCTCACAAGAAGAACAAGCTATCCCTAAAAGGTCCCCCCCCCCCAAAAAAAAAATGAAACTTACAAAACCACAAAATCAGCGGGAATGTTCGATGCACAGTTAGGGGCGTATTGAAGAAGCCCTTTAGTGAACCCAGCCACCCAATAGGTCAATACTGTTTGGTTAGGGGGGTTAATATGGTTCAAACCACTGCGACACCCAGAGAGTCTCCCATACATCAACCTCCGGAGCATACACATGTATGTTTCCAGACCTTAATCTGCAATACACAATGATCTCTTGTTTATAGAAGGCGCACACTTTTGATACCAATTTGTTAGATTATAAGCTGGGAAGGTTAACACAAACAGTCTTGGGAGATATTTCTGTTGTCCTTTTTTCCCCCTTTTTTTTTTTTTATTTCAAAATTACTGTTTCTAACCTGTACTATGTAATTCAAGCATTTTCATAGCAGGCACTTTTGCCTAAGCAAGTCTTCATTTTCACACTCCGAGGATGCCTCAAAGCGCTCACTATTTTAAACAACCATTTCACATACGTGTACAAAATGTAGCCACCTTACAGCAATTTACAGGGTGTTGTGGCATTAACCATGGAGGAAGTTCCTCCATGCATTAACTGAGCTGAACACTAGGCCTACCATGCCAGGAACACTGAGGCAAACCCTTCCAAATAATTGTAGGCCTACTGGTTTTGATTCTGGTTATTACACAACACACAGAACTTGTTGCTTCTGAAGGATGTAGCGATATTGGTTAAGGGAACACATTGCCTTGGACCAGTCGAGTTAGTCTTTGAAAAGCGTTTGCAACCGTTTGTTATAAAATGCGTACGGTTGGAAAGATGTTTTTAAAAGTAGAATACAATGATCCACACAAATTTGCCTCGAAATTGCGTAGGTTACCTCTTCGACTAACATGGTCGGCCATTTATGGGAGTCAAAAATTTGACTCCCATAAATGGCAGAACGTGTTTGTTCGCAAAGCAAAAGGAAAACTTACAACGCAATTTTGAGGCGAATTTGTGTGGATCATTGTATTCTACTTTTAAAACATCTTTCCAACCATATGCATTTTATAACGGTTTCAAACGCCTTTTTATAGACCAACTCGTCCGATCCAAGGCAACGTGTCCCTTGAAGTAATTTGCTTTATAACGGATGGGTAAAGACCGAACTCGAATCCACACTCTGCTGACCAGCAACACCAGATACCATCGTACCAGACATTATTCAAATGAAAATCATAAAAGGCTTAATAATCCCTTATTGTCGTTTCTTCACACCAATGGTAAATATTTTAATACAGCTAGGTCTACTTATGTCACTCTAACGTATCACGGTGTGCGACAGATTTCATATCAGCTGAATATTATACAATGCCAATTAATCACAGACTACTTACAAATCTAGTCACTCCAAGCTAGGACAGAATACCACAAAATACACACGTACAATGTAGATTCCTCACACTAAAAGAACACAGAAAGTTCCCCCTGACACATTAGTGTATAGGCTACCACCACCATTAGTGTACACAGTTAACAGTACATTCACTGTATGCTACACTCAGCTGGTTGTTTTGTTGCAGGGTGATAAACGCACAACACTTTTAAACCAGAAAAGTTCCACTGTAAAAAAAAGTTGCACCGAAACAAGGTTATCATCTCTTTAGGGTCAAAGCCAACATAATGGTTTACACCCTATACAATACTCAAGTGCTTCCTTTGGCAAACCATATATGTAGGTTTTCATAGACCTTTTCGCAAATACCGGGGCGCGCGCGTAATGCTTGGAATTAGGTGCATTGTGGTCTTGCTGGTATCCAAATTTGATCCATATATATCCCACAATGCACCTCATTCAACAGTCTGCGCTTGCGTATTGGTATTTGCGATAAGGTCTATAGCTACATGTATGTTGTAGAAAAGAGACTAACTTGTGATGAGAATCTTAAAACAGGGTTGCATATCTTTTCAGTCATTTACAAGAAAAAATTGAGAAAGATGAAAGAGGGAGCCTAAGATTTTAGGAGTCCAGTGTTTTTAATCATTCTAGCTGGGTGATATGTTTGGTAAAACATAACATTTACAACAAAAAGTGAATGTAAATATATTAAATATATTATGAATAATTCTGGTAATGAAACCATGGAAACCTGTAAACAATAGTGCTTTCTATGTAAACCAGAAACATCAGGGTTAACTGCTACGATCCTCCACGTCAAGTGTTCTGGGTTCTTTTACTCAAACCCACACACTTCGATCAGAAACTGCGGAGCTTTAAAGCCATTATACACTTTCGGTAAACAGTATTGTCCAAGTCCCACACTTTGTGTATCACAACTTATATATAAAATAATAAACCTGTGAAAATTTAGGCTCAATCGGTCATCGGAGTCGGGAGAAAATAACGGGAAAACCCACTCTTGTTTCCGCACATTTCGCCGTGTCATGACATGTGTTTAAAAATAAATCCTTAATTCTCGCTATCGAGAATTGATATTGTTTTAATATTTTCTCAAAAAGTAAAGCATTTCATGGACTAATATTTCAGGAGAAGTCTTTCACCATTACCTTCTGTAAACCCTGTAAATTATTGGTAAATCTGTGAACTTGTTTTTGTTTTTCTGTACCGAAAGTGTATAATGGCTTTAAAAAAGCTAAAAAGTATCTCTTAGCTATAGAAAATGTTCAGCTTGCTCAGAGAAAGAACTAACCAGTATCACTGACACAGATTACGCTACTGTTAACCCCCAAATGACATGTGAACACAGCAATCATTCAGGAAAATATGACAGTACGAAACTTAATAGAAATTTGTCAAAAGAACTTAGATTTGCCCCAGAAACTTTGCTGAAAGGTGCCCATCTAAGGGGGGTCGTGGTTGCCCTATACGTATTACAATAAATACTCTATACTGAAAGAAGGAGAATGTTTGACTCAAAAAGTGGCGGAGTAATTGAACTGAAATAAATAAAGTTAACCTTCATTTGACCTGGATATTTGCAAATTCTGAGAAGCTGAATTGTGAAGGATGTGGGCTACGTGTTGGAGCCGCAGGCGTGTAGAGGTGCCGTTAGCAGTCAGCTACATGGCCGATGGAGTATACAGCCTGTGATCAACATTTATCGAGAGAGCAAAACCAGTGGCCCGAAAAGGAAAAAACCTCAATGCATGCAAGAATGAACAATTTACAACTTTGATCCAATATGGCACAAGCTGGGAATCGAACCAGGGCCACAATGATGAGAGGCAAGCACTTTAAAGCCATTAAACACTTTCGGTACAGAAAAAACAAAAAAATTCACAGGGTTTACAGAAGGTAATGGTGAAAGACTTCTCTTGAAATATTAGGCCATGAAATGCTTTACTTTTTGAGAAAAAAATAATATAAATTCTCATTAGCCAGAACTACGGATTTTTTTTAAACACATGTCACGACACGGCGAAACGCGCGGAAACAAGAGTGGGTTTTCCCGTTATTTTCTCCCGAATCCGATTACCGATTGAGCCTAAATTTTCACAGGTTTGTTGTTTTATATATAAGTTGTGATACACGGAGTGTGGGACTTGGACAATACTGTTTACCGAAAGTGTATAATGGCTTTAAGCACTAAGCCACCAATGTTTACGGCATTGTTATTATACAGCCATCATTGCTCCGGCCATATTCGCACACACTTCCAAAAAGGCATAAGACGCGTCATGCTCATGCCAGAACTCTCTACCAAATCACATTACAACATAAACTCACTCTGGACTTTTAAGACTTCCAAAACACATCACTTCCTTCTCAAGTCAGGTTTGCAGAAACACCATGTTTCTCTAACTGCAAACCTCACTTGATCTTCACCACGCAAAGTTTCAAATTCTACGTGTTCTCTTCTTAGCCACCATTGAATTCTTCCCACAATTAATGTAGCAATCTCTATGACCAATTTGACACTTTGGAACATGCACTTTATAAGCCATCAACTTATTTACTATTTACTTACCGAATGAAATGAAGAAGTTTCTAAGGAGCAGGTTTATGCACCAAGACTGGCAGCTTCCGAATCAGCTTTCAAATCAATCAATCAATCATAAGTCAGTGTATAATTTCCTACCCATTATGTTAGCACACAGCTTGATTGAGTCATTCTAGCCCGACACCACTCATGGATATGTACTTTATGTATTGTAAAGTTACACAGCACTGTGAATCCAGGGGTCACGGTGATTAACTCAAGATCTGAGTTATGATCTCATTAATATTGGCACCCTTGTTCCCATGGGCAAGGTGTTTTATTAAGCTCAGTAGTCACTTAACCCCTGGAAGGGACACTCTGCTGACAATTGATACTGATTGCCTTTTATGAAACTAAAATCAGTTTTTTATGTACTTAATGTAAGCTTGTTGGGAACTTTTGAGCGGTATGCAATACAAGACTTTTGGGATGCTTGGTGGCAGCAGACTTACCAGGTAAATTCCATTGTTCTCGTTAATGTGCGTATGCGCAGAGCTACGTAAACAATGGAAATTTACCTGATTAGTCTGCTGCCACCTAGCGTTCCAAAGTCTCCCATTGGTAATCACTCTTGTAATTAAAATCAAAACTTTTTTTGAGAGTCATTTCACTTTGAAGAAGTAATGTGGTGATGGAAAATAAATCATAGTTTTTATCTCCCAAAATTGGAATCTGAGAAACATTACCCATTCCCCATTGGGTAACATTCCCAATTGGGTATTTCCTCCCCATCTAAAACCTGAAACTTTCTTCTCATATCCTATGTTGGCACTTGCTGTGCTGTTGGATGTGAAATAATTAAAGAAACAAACTAAGAATTGGGAAACTGCAGGATTTGTTAGTTGGGTTATGTAGATATTCCAGAATGCAAAACTGCTCTTGACTAACCTTTTTCTACATAACTATACCAGACTGCATACAGTTTAAGCACGCTGTAAGATCACAGAAGTGGTAGACATTTACCCTATGACTCGACCCCCCTCTCATAGGTTGCAATGCTTGACCACTCTCTAAATGTAAAAGGGTGAAAACACCACTCTTTACATTTTGAGTGACCCCTCAAATGGCTCTTTAAAAAGAGTGGTGGTTATTTCACTCTTTTAGGGGGGGTTTCACTCCAGAGAGAGTGAAACATCACTCAAAAAGAGTGCAAACTTCAATCTAAAAGAGTAGAAGACTACTCGACTTGCATTTTTAGTGAGATGCATACGATGGATCTACTCTACTTCCATCCATAATTTTCCCTCAAGCTACACACTTCCAGGGGTTATGATCGAGCAAAGCCTTCCAAGATTAACAAACCATGTGAACAAGGTTGTACTTTAGGTTTATGCTAGTTCTTACTCATTTTCTAATTATAAAATGTCAAGGACTTCCCTCAACAAACTTCAGACCATGATGATCGTCCGGTCATTTAGGAACTAGTAAGCAGGGGTGTTAAAAGTTGAACCAGGGAGGCAGGTTGAACACAGTTGTCTCTGGCACCTTCACTCAACCCCCCCCCCCCAAACCCTGTGGAACCACACCCCCCCCCCCACAACACCAGTGGACTTTTGGTGACTTTTGGACGCTAGGTGGCAGCAGACTTACCAGAAAAATTTCCATTGTTTACGTAGTTCTGAGCGTGCACACATGACCGAGAACAATGAATTTTACCTGGTTGGTCTGCTGCCACCAAGCGTCCCAAGAGTCTCCGATTCCAGAGAAAACCCAAGCAGTGACGTAAGAGGACTGAAACCCAGTCCACATAGTGCCCCCGTTGGGATTCAAACCAGGGTTCTAGAGGTGGCAGGCGAGGAAAGATACCACAAGCTAACCTGCCTTGGAAGGGTGCTTGGAAGGACACAAAATCTTTGAAATGTTAATTTGCGTGACTACCAACAAGCTTAACTTGGTAGTTGCCTGACCCTCCCCTAACAAATTATTGATTAAAACGTAAAAGCCCAATAAACATAAAATTGCATGAATTACCATATAATTGGTTTTCCATATTTTGTAGTGCCTGGTAAATTGAGTTACCCCTTAGCCTAACAATCCGTTGGCCAAATATATAAATGAAGTTTGCGAGGAATATATTTATATGAGGTGTGTGATAATTGAGTGTCTGATTTATAGCCAAGTTACAATCAAGGCCCTTTTGGTTATCAAATATGAAATGAAAAAGACCTTAGGCACTGAGCCGACAAAATATGGTTATCCAATTACAGTGACATTATGTAACGAATTCTGTCTAACAACCAAATCTCATACCACAACTGTCTCGTCATTTATAAAACCACACACAAGGGCAGCGAGAAAGAGAGGAAAATAAAAGCAAGAAGTGTCACTAAAAACCCATCACTTGCTGAAATCATTGTTTAAAGGCAAAGTATGCCTTCGGAGAAATGCTTCTCAGATTCAAATTTGGGGAAATAAAAACCGATGTATTTGTATAAAAACTCTACATTTATTTGAAGTGAAATGTTTCTATCGAAACACTTCATACTATCGAGTTGCTGTAGGCTTTAACTACCCAAGTTTTTACTGCAATTAACTTTAAGACGAATAACCAAATGTCTACCTTCCCTTTAACAGGATGTTACTGTCATACTACCTTGGGTAAACCACAACCAGACCAACTAACGACCCCCCCCCCAAACTCAACTAGTCACAACAAACAAACTAAAGTAGAACCAAGTAAAACCATGGTAAAAGTGTGATAAGAAAATGAACCCAAAAATGGTATTAAGTCATATCCCCTAGTTCCTCTACCAGTGAACATGAATTTGTACAAGTCTTTCCTTCCTCCGTGCTTTAAACTACAAATCCAAAACTTCTTCAAACATCCTATTCCAATCCTACAATTGTACCTATGATCTTTTCCGACCTCTACGTTATAAGCCATCATGTGGATCATAATAAAATAAAGGGACCTTTGTGCCCCCCCCCCCTCCCCAAGCAGCCATCATTCATAGTTCCTCTCTGTCATCATATCTAAACACCACAGCTTCCCCTTTGACACTTATTAATAATGTACCTCAAGGTACACGTTTAGGTTATATTGGTAAGCCATGTGCGGCACTGGAAACTTTAAGGGAAACCACTTTCCTTAGCGAAGAATTGCTTCAAAAGAAAATTATACACATTTGCAATGGCTCTTACCAAGTAAGTTGTGACGGTCGTTTATTTTTTGAGGGATTACCCTCCCTTTAATCCAAGCCTATATATAAATAATCCTACCATGTAGCTTAATTTGTTAATACATCTTGTAATTTCTACATCTTTAAAATCGCATAAACAGGTTGTTTGTGATATGCTGTGGAAAGCACACCCTGTCTATTTCAAAATATTGTTTGAAACATAATCCTGATGACATCTGTGACCGGGCGTTCTCCCATTTGAAATTTAACTAAAACATGTCAGAGACACTGGACCCTTCAAACAAACTCTCAAAATTCATCTCTTAAAAGAAAGGGATAGTAAGGAAAGGTTTCTTCCTTGATCAAGACCGGGATCGTTTTTAGTTTTCTCAGTCAAAGTCTAACAAAAAAATAATGCTTTATCACTACTACCGCTCGAATCATAAACTGCAGGAGTTCGTAAAAGGGCCAAAATAAAGCTGCGGCCTATAAGCCAAAGATTATGGTAAGTATATTATTATAAAGAACCATCTATGGAGGTTCTGATCACATTTAGTCCCAAGCCCGAGGAATTGTTAGCACCTTTAAAATAAATAAAATAAAATAAAAGGTATTTATAATGCGCTTTTCCAAAACTTATAATTGGAACTTGGAACTTATAATAGATGTTAAATTTGCATCGGGGATAAAGAATATTAATTTTGGTTTTTACCCATACACCGATGTGTGTTAGCACTGTATACTCGGTACTTTCCCGAGTCCTGTGAAAAATATCACAGGCATGTTACTCGGGTGGGATTCGAACCCACAACCCTTGCAATTCGAGAGCAGTGTCTTACCAACTAGACTACCGAGGTTGCCCGGCAGCTAGAGGCAGTTCGAATCCTATGTTTTGGCAGCGGGTACCGCAACGATATAATAGATGTTAAATTTGCATCGGGGATAAATTTGTGGAACTTCTCACGCTCTCCTTTATAGTGACTATTTTCGCTTTGTTGGTTATCCTCAAATATCAGTAGTCTTACTTTATTTTTTAGTTTTCTGTATAAATTGTTTTGTTGTGCTATAGTATAAAAGATATAAATAATACAAACGAATAGAAACTTTTTTTCGCACAAACAAAAAGAGGAAGTGGCCAAGCCCAGTCAACTTTTATTACTGTTTCTTTTGTCATGAGAAAGTTTCCACTCCGATGGCCTTTTTTCTTCCGCTACAAAAGTCTTTAGTATTGAGCTCATGGTGTCATGATAAGAAAATCCAAAGGTAGTAAAGTAGTATCCACAGAGTTTAATCAACTCCCATGACACGAACGTCTCCCCAGTCCACAGAGCAAACAATACCAGCTTATTTTAAACTAAGCTTTCATCCAAAATGAAACAAATCAGAATCGTAGACTTAAGTCTGGGATTATAAGAATGTGCAACATCTTAAGAACTTTGTGGGCAGGGCGACTATACCTTCTGTGTCTTATCAAAAGCATATTCAGTACCCAAGAGGATCACCATGGAAAAGATTAAGAAGAAATTGCCAGTTTTGATCCTATCGGATTCCGTCCGGTGAATTTTCTACAGAAAGGGGTTGCCTTAGAAGGCCTTACATCAAGCTGTTTGACCAACATACTTACTATACAGATTATCCCTCTTTTGTCAGTCACTACTTGCACTTTTTCCCTACCTCTTTATAGGCGGGAGACCTTCCTCTTGTTCAGAGTGGCCTCCAAATGGACTAAAGTAGCCCTCTGTTGTTTTTTGTTCCCTGTCGCCAAGGTCGTATGGAAATTAGTATCTGGGACATTGACTATTTTATCTGCACTGATTGTCTAGGCTTAGGAGGAGGGTTTTGTGTGCAAAATTTGGATTGTACAATCCTTGATGGTGGCTTAAGGGATCAAGAGGAAGGCTAGCGGATTTAAAAAGATTCTCCATTACTTGGGCTGATTCGATACTCTTTTGTCAAATCACAAAAGGAATACAAAACACTTTACACTTTATAGATTTTTTTAAAGTAGGAATGCAAGGACTTGGATTTTGTCTATTTTTTTTCATTGTGCAACAATTTGGTGAGTCAATAAGATAGGTCTATTCATGCTGTGAAATCATCATGTTGCAACTTGGAATATTCCGGATTCTACTCATCAACAGTGATTTCTCCTTGATTTTGATGGAATATCTTGTTGATTTTGATGTAAAGCTACTGGCCTGGCATAAAGCCACTGGCATACACCGAGTCCACGAGAAGGGTATACTATAGGCCCAAAACAACCATTGGGTGTTAGCTGATGTTTCAGTATTTTTTTTAAAGGCAGTGGACACTATTGGTTATTGTCAAAGACTAGCCTTCACAGTTGGTGTATCTCAACATATGCATAAAATAACAAACCTGTGAAAATTTTAGCTCAATCGGTCATCGAACTTGAGATATAATAATGAAAGAAAAAAACACCCTTGTCACACAAAGTTGTGTGTGTTTAGATGGTTGATTTCGAGACCTCAAGTTCTAAATCTGAGGTCTCGAAATCAAATTCATGGAAAATTACTTCTTTCTCGAAAACTACGGCACTTCAGTTTCAGAGGGAGCCGTTTCTCACAACGTTTTATACTATCAAGTTCGCCCCATTACTCGCAACCAAGAAAGGTTTTATGCTAATAATTATTTTGAGTAATTACCAATAGTGTCCACTGCCTTTAAGTAAAAGTAAAATGAACAGTGATTTCTAAAACCTATGTTAGCAGGGCTTGAATTTTACACAGACCACACACAGGCCTGAGAGGACACTGATATTTAGCCTCGGACTAGTCCCCTTTAAAAATCTGGTCTCGTAAAATAAATTCTGGTGTGGTGAAACTTTGAGCTATGAGCAATGCCGTCTCTCATGGAATTTGACCTGGAATTCACCCACTGAAACAGGTTCACATTTCTACCAATAATTGATTTGAGATCTCTCAAATGAAAATAAAAATATGAAGCGATGAAACTCGACTTGTCACATTGCTTTCGATTCAATCAATAACAAAACCCCACTGGTGTAACATAGGAGCCATTGTTACAAACAACAAGTGGTTGTCCTGTCCCAGATTTGTTTGACAATCGTGAAAAGTCAACTTACACAAGGGATTATTTTGGGCCAGTTTGGGAACAAGAATATCTTGGTTTTATTATGGAAACAACCCATGCCTGGGAACCTGAGACACAGTACTGTTGTCTCCTCAGTCACATTCCATCTCTTAAAGGGAAGGTTTACATTTGGTAAAATTAATTGCAATAAAAACCTTTGGTTATGGTTAAAATAAGCAGACTGGTTAAAAGCCTATAGCAGTGTTTAATAGTATCATGTATCGTCTAGAGAAACATTTTATTATGAAGTAATGTGGTTACGAAACAGTTCTGAACCCCAAAGTTTGAATTTGAGTTTCTCTGATTGTGTATCTTCCTGCGTGGACACACTCTCTCTGAATTTTTGGTGACATCTCAAACACTTTGTTTTTCACAACAGAAATTTTGAACAGTCCAGTCTGAACGTATGATTGTTAACTTTCCAAATCCGCAAAAATTAAGTGCATACAAGAGGCATTTCAAACGAGTTAAGAAGTCTTCACTGTTTGTTCAATGTATGCACTTTAGGTTTGACATTCTTGAAGTAGCGCTGTCACTTTCCCCCCTTGGGTGAATGGTACTTCCAGTCCATTAGACCCAAATGTTTATAACGGTAGCTATTCTAGGAGCCATTTGGAACGCCAAGAATAGAGCAAGGACCTCCATTACATGCAAGGCCTGCAAGTTAGATGGTTCATTTCACACACACCACTTTTTGGTACAGTCACCAGGCCTTTTACAAGAGTATACTCTGATTTGGAAAGGGCAAGGGCACCAAGGCATTTTCTCCTCTGGTAAAGGGCACTCTTCAAGGAATGGTAAATTTCTAGTGGAGTTTTTCAAGGGCTCCTAGGCACTCGTCACCAGGGGGCACCAAGGTGAAGTATCAATCAGGCTAGGTCACTTTGAGACTTTTAGCAAAAAGTGACTCAACGAACTCGCTCAAAAGAGTTCAAGACTCTCAAAGTAATGATAGTTTGTGGGTCTTGGGTTAAAAGCAACTTGCTGATTTTTTTTATTAGATACAACAAGCATGGTAAAAAGTCCAGTAGCCACATTAGCTGAATTTCCAAGGAAACTGTAATGGAAATTTAGTTGACAAATTCACCCAGAAAATGGCAATTTTTCTCCAGAATTAGCTATTCCTGCTTGTGGGCGGGTGAAGGCATCCATGGGATAGAGCGATAACCAAATTTTTGTTGATTATATCAAAAAAGCTACCACCTTTGAAAAGGTGGTAGCAGTAATTTGAAATGAAATTTTGCACAGTTTACTTTTATTGTATACACTTATCAAATAATAAAAACCACTAGGGAAACTGACTGTCAATGATTTGGGGTTGTTCAACCCAATTGTCCGGTTCCAAGAACCAAAGGGGGCGAGTGCATGCTCCCTGTAGTTCTTCTTCCTTTCTCTAAGTTGAATTCAATGCACTGTACTGATTGAGGACCTAAGATACAACACAGACAAACTTCTTTATGAAGAAAAGAATAGTACAAAGACTGAGGAATGTACCAACAAAACAGTAAGGTGTTAAATTTGCATCGGGGATAAAGAATATTAATTTTGGTTTTTACCCATACACCGATGTGTGTTAGCACTGTATACTCAGTACTTTCCCGAGTCCTGTGAAAAAATATCACAGGCATGTTACTCCGGTGGGATTCGAACCCACGACCCTTGCAATTCTAGAGCAGTGTCTTACCAACTAGACTACTGAGGTTGCCCGGCAGCTAGAGGCAGTTCGAATCCTATGTTTTGGCAGCGGGTACCGCAACGATATAATAGATGTTAAATTTGCATCGGGGATAAGGTTTCTCAAACCGTAAGAGTGCAATTTGTGACTTGCAGAAAGCAAGGACAGAAGCATTGAATATGGGCCAGAGTTTCAAAGGTTTCAGATCACAGGTTGTCTTGTGTCTATTGACATATCAATCACCTGGAGGGGTATTCATAGACCACAAATATGTTTGTGAATATTAAAATATTTGGCTTTCATTGAAGGAAAGCTCTCTGAGTTTTAATAGGTTGCCATGAGGTATATAACTGTCAGCCTTTGAGGAAGTTAAGATTGTATTGTAGTCTAACTTTTGTTACTGCACTCTCTTTTTGTATACTGTATTTCCATTGCCGTTTTTTATCAATGAAAGTTGATGACCTTCCATTGACTTATTTTCCAGATTTTTTTTTTTGTGTGAGTTTGCATGAACATTTTCAAACACTGTAGGCTTAAACTTTGTTCAATTGAATGGAGAGTTCGATCATTTTGATTATAAATTTTTGTTTTTAATTATAAAAAAATGAATTTAGACCAATCAAACTATTAATGACTTCTGCTCTAAACACAAGATGCCAATTTGTGTACATTTTTAGGGGGGAACCTTTTAAACAGTACTGTGGCACCAGAAAGCCAACTATTTTGTTGGTATGGTAAACAAATAAAATTATTTATTTTTTCTATAAAACCTTGGAAATAACATCAAACAAATTGCTGACTTCCCTGTTCTTAACACAAGAAAACAACCAGGAACTTTTATGTAAACCTTTTGAATCTGACACCAAAAATTCGACTAAGTCAATATTGATTCCATCTTTCTGGTACCGTAGGTGATTTTCATTTGAGTACATCCTGAGGTAGCAAGGTAGGTGTACCTGGGTCAACATTTCAGCCCAGCACTCCAAATAAAGATCCCAGTGGGACTAAATGCCAGCTTTATTTCAGTACAGAACAGCCCCTGTTGAGGGACAGGGTTAGGCTGTGATTATTTACACAACTTTTAACTCTAGATTTGGACTGCAGACCATCATCTGAATATAAAGCACGGCACAGATTAACAGAATATCAGACAGAAAACTGTCTCTGATAATTTTACCACGGGTAAAAAGGAAGCACAAGTCTTTATACTGAGACTGCCATGCCTAATGTTTTTTTTCTTGTTTAGGGCATAGAGCATTTAAGTTTTCCTAAGAAAGGCCAACCAACCCAAAGAGAGAATGTGTTACTTCCCTGCATCATGCATTCATTCTTGGTTGGGCAAAGAGCATGCCGTCGATTTCACAAAAGAGTTAGGACTCGTCTTATCTCGAGTTAGGACGAGTAACTCTTCCTAACTTAGGATTAATCTTAAGGTCTGCATGCTACAGTGCAGGGTTTGGACTCGTCCTAAGTCCTAAGATTAGTCTTAAGTTAGGAAGAGTTTTGTGAAATCGACGGCTGGACTCTTAGAGCAAGGCAGTTCTGGGAAATGGGACCTCTAGAGCAAGAAAGTTTTCCTTATAGAGAAAGGCACCACTACTATTTAGTGAGTGTATTGAGACTGTCAGGCCATGGAGGTAGATACTTTCATACAAAGATCGTGGATCAAGACACATGAAAGGAAAGGGCACCCCTATGAGTGAATTTAATTAGGGCTTCCACTCTTGTTAGGATATCAGGAAGGACTAGAGCAAGGCAGTTTAGCTGAGGAAAGGGCTCCTCTTCTACAAGGGATTTCACCGTCATAATAAGCAAAAGTTGGGGTGTGGGAAGGGGTCTACAAATGTGATTTTCTCAACTGGCGGTATTTCAAAGAAAATATATCTCTATAGAACAGTGAGCTTTCAGATTGCAAGTTCTAGTTACATGTCTGTTTTATGATTTTGATCGCTGATCTGTACTTTGACTTACGTGAAGATCTTGACAGTTTTCCTTTGATTTATTTTCAAAACATTCTCTCCTTGCTTGTCACTGCTTGAATTTATGATCAGGTTGGCCCGTTAGCCAAATATGGCCAACCGACGAACATTCTAATAACTGTTTCCGCTAAATATTTCTACCCATTCCAAACAAACTGCTTTACACTGTTTGTTAGCCTGAAATAAAAAAACTGTCCAAACTAGATTCGCTGACAATGATGATGATAAAATGCACTTATCCAAACAAAGAGTCCATCAAATCAGCAGCTTTAGAGTGGATGCCATTGTGAATCACAACAGATTTATCAACATGTGAACATTCCTAAATATGGCTCGTGGGCTTCCGTTTAACTTTTTCTAGACGCGCAGAGCAAAACCTCCCAGATATTGCAATTCAGAAGGTTGATAACGCTGTCCATCACCACAAATACAAAACTACAGGGTTGGTCCTTCTTCCATGCAGGACTGATATTTCACAGAAGCAACAAAGGCGATTGCCTTTGTGCCCCCTGGTCATTGCCTAGGTGCCCTTGAAATGCTCCAGTAGAATTTTACAATTTCCTCATAGGGTGCCCTTCACCGAGGAGATGCCTTGGTGCCTTTGCCCTTTCAAAAATGAAGCACACTGGCCTGCAAGTGGACACAATATGGACTACTTCGCTCTCCCGTTGGTGATGGCTTAAAATAAAATCAAGAAACTCTAAAAAAGCTCAGGGAGATTTTGAGAAAATCCTGATATCATGAAGATCCTGAGAAATCACGATCCACTTTACTCAATAATAATGCTTTATCTCAGTGTGGTCCCACTGTGTTTGTATTATATGAATCTGTACAAAGCTATTGAATTTTTACTCCATTTGGTTTGGGGAATGGTAAGCACTGACAGTAAGAATTCGTCTTGCGCACTATAATATAGTCTTCAAGTTTTTTAAAAGAGAAACAAGATATTGATGGCTTTTTGTTTTCATTACGTACAGGACAACATTCCTTGGGTAAAGAAATTATGTGAAATTTCTGCACCAAATTTGGTCAACCATACAAGGAAAATTGACTGGGTAAATTGAAAAATAATTTGGGTTGAACACAATAAAAATTGATGTGGATTTCAACCCCAACCCTCTGCAATAACAAGCCGGCACTCTACCAATAGTAATATCTAGCCCAACATTGGCGGTGTTCCTATTTTGTCAATAGCTTTGCTAGGAGGTGTTAGTCAAAAGCCTTTCAACCTAGTGCCTAGCCAGGGATCACACCCGAGTTTATGATAATATACGACACAATTGGTCACACCGAAATTATAAACACTCTACACGGACTGAACCGTATAAAACTACAGTAAGTAACACAAAATTAAAAGTTGTTTACCTTTACTAAACATCTTAAACCTTTCATGCTGTCGTCCAATAAATGAACTGGTGTGAAAAGTGGACTTCAAATCCGTCGCAGGAAAGCAATAAAATAAATCTTCACTCACCACCAGCAGGAAGAATAAAACCTTCAATCTGCAACCACTGTGGTAAGGTTTTGTTTTTCCTTTTAAGTTCAGGAAATACAGATAGGTAACATACAATACTAAGCAAAGTGTATACTCACAAAGATTCGTCTAACCAGAGGCCGGATAGCTCTGTAAGCAGATCTGGCAATGCCTCGTAACATGACTAGACTTCACGATGTTCGGGCACAGCGTGGTCGTTATTTCATACCCTCTAGGCTTGAAGTTAGATGGAAAAACTCCCCAGAAAACTCTGTTGGCATTATTTTGTATATGCTGTCTCGGCTTACTTGTCTACTGGGCGCGGGAAAATTAAAAATCCACAGTTTTGCTCAAGATTCCAAGTTCTCTCGTCTTTTAAAATGTAGTGGATTGGTTCCATTATTCTCCATGCTAGTGAGGTGGGTCCATGGGGTGGACTCTGATCACTACACTAACTGTCCACAGATCGTTCCAATCTTTTTCATTCCCTTGTTCTTGTTGAGAAAGACATCAGCATCTGGAGGTTTCTACTTATTGTCAAAACCTTCTTGACAGCGTAATCTTCCAAGGCATCACTTCTTAGTTGCAATGAAGTACCACTTTGATTTAGTAAAATCCGTCACAGAGCAATCTCAAGTTGTTTAGGAACAATTAGGTAGGCCAATCTCTGTCCTTACTCTACGGGTAGGCCTATACTATAAATAGTCAGTGAGGAAAGCTGTATTGTTTACCTACTCTGCTGACCACTACCACTGAATGCAGTATGACCCTCTAAAGCATCCAAAGCTAGCTTACCATGGTCTTAGCACATTGCACATCTCACGCCTCAAGGTGTATAACTGGATGATAATAAAGAAACCAACCTACAAAGTCTCCATGCTCACAGAGACACAAAGCCACCATCAATCCTCACTATTCAACTCTATTGTGTCCCAGCTCATCACATCCAAGCACGATTTCTAGAGAGCTATGGATGTTATCTCCCTCCCTGCTGGTCCAGTATACACAGTATGCAAACTTTAAGACACGCATGGGCCTATGTGTTAAGAGATACTCTACCTGCATACAGTAGCAGCTATTGTACCCATGCTTCAGTGGGCCTTGTTTTGGGTTGCCACAAGCTCGCACATGGCTTGTGGGTTGATATTAAGCCCTTACTCAGCTGCCACACGCTGCTAGCTACTACCATGGAGGCCTCCATGCTACTAACTATGGTCTCCAACCACTGGGCCCCTCCTTTTTTTTTAAAGGCGGGGATTTCAATTCAACTCTCTATTTGTAGCTCATCCGTAAATAATTTTTAAAAATCCGTGCACAAATCATACCTCTTTTCTAAAACATAAAGAAAAAATAATAAACTAGAAACAAACTTTTGACAGGGTTTGACAATGGGAATGATTGTTGATTTGGGAATTTGTCAATTCACTTGTGAATTGTGATTATTTCCTAAATCCCTGAGTGGTTAAAAACAAAATTATTAAATGATACCTGTATTGATATGGAATATGTAAAGACAAAATTTAAATAACAAAACAAACAAAAAATTAAAATCCAACAGTAATTTTGTACATTTACAAGATGGTGTATGGAAACTTTACAATTTTCCTTTCTTTTTTGGGCTTTTAAGAAAGACTGCTAATTTTAGGTTTAAAAGGGTTGTTGTTGGATAGGGGTGTTGGAACAGAGGGCTGTTCCATCGACCAATGGTTGTTAACCAAAGACAACCTAAGCCCAAGTGACAGTACGTTTTTCCATATCAAATCTTTTTTACTGATCATCAGTAAGATTTGAAATCTTTCATGGTGTTCATCAACAATACATTCAGGACTTGTAGCTCAAAGGACTACAAAATTTGTCACAAAACCAGAACCAAAACCAGAAGAGAAAAATCTATCTACCAAAGTGTCACAATTAAACTTTATTCATTTGAACAAGCACAAAGAGAAAGAACATCCTTCGTTTTATCAGTAAAACTTTCATATTCATAAAATATTTATCAGACTCAGATTCAACTTGAAAATTGAACATAAATGTGTTAAACTGAAGATGAGTTGAGGTATTATATTATTAAAAAAAACAAGACCACTGGTCTGTCCAGTCATAAGTTTACTGGCTCGAAACTAAAAACACTGGCCTCATCAGGCCTGTGATCAGTTCTGTTTCTAGATGGGAACTAGTGCCACTTTATCACGATGCTTAAAGAGAAGGTACACGTTTGGTAATTACTCAAATAATAACTTAAAAACTGACTTGGTAACGAGCATTGGAGAGCTGTTGATAGAATAAAACATTGTGGGAAACGACTCCCTCTGAAGTAACATAGTTTTTGAGCTTATCTGAAAACACACAAACTCGTCCAAAAGGGTGTTTTTTCTTTCATCGTTTTCTCCCAAATTTTCACAGGTTTGTTATTTTATGCTTATGATGGGATACACCAAGTGAGAACACTGACACTTGACAATTACCAACAGGTACCCTCCTTTTAAAGGCAGTGGACACAATTAGTAATTACTCAAAATATGTATTTCTCAAGTGGGATTCAAACCCTTAATTCAACACCTACAGTAGCTATGGGTGGCAAAGGACAGCTGGTATCCTGCCACATATAGTGCAGTATTTGTAACTGCAATTTCATTAATGAAAGTTTTGCACCAGGAATCCCAGGATGCTGGTCCATAATTACTGACTAGATTCAACATGAAATTTTTCATCTGGGTCTGAGAATCCTGACAGGAAATAAAGGGGGGGGGGCAAGGCCAGTAATTAGTCACAGTTGAGGACAGTCAATGTGAACTAGACAAGAAAACCAATTTGTTCCTCTCGGTGACTTACGTAAGTTTTGCAGAACGGGTCGTTGTGTTTTTATGATTAAATACTTCTATTCAATCATGAAGTTTGGAAGTAATTGGACCAATGGTTCCTCTGTCCGGTAGAGGAAACACATTGGGTGAGAAGAATTTATCAACTGCCGGATGTTTGAAGTTTGATCACGCTATAAGCATTATGGATCCAGTTCAGCAATTTACTAAGGGATAGCACGTAAAACACTTTGGGTTGACTGATCATAAGTGGCAATAAACAATTACAGAGTATGGTGTTTCCGCTTTTGAACTGATTTTAAAAGAAAACTGACTGGGATTGAAAGTCAAAATGGCACACCCCTTTGGTACTGGAGTTTTTCCGTTTGTCTTTCTCCTCGGCAGCCAATCTTTTGTTTTGTCTGTTGCTCCCTGGTTTTTTGTTGTCCAATTTCCATTTCCTTGTGGTTTACTAGTTTTTCTGTGACCTTGTTTTTTGCCTTTGTTAATTTTTGTTCTAAAGTTTTATCCTTTATGTACAATCCATGCTGTATGTTAGGGTGCAGTATTTTTTACATATTTTACTCAATATAGGTTTTGAAGCATTGCATGGTGAAGTATCAATATTGGTATCAATATAGGTATCAATATATATATATTTTTATTTGGTTTGCGGTAACACCATGTTTGTATCTACTTGCCAGGTGTAGTTTGTTCTTTATAGAACTGTCTTGCTATATATTCTATTACCGCGAAGCAGAATGTATAGCAAGACAGTTCTCCAAAGAACAAACTACACCTGGCAAGTAGATATACACATGGTGTCAATGCAAAACATATATTTTACTCCAATGAATGGGGTTTTTGTATTCTGTTCTATCTCCTTATAAAGACCCACCGGCAAGCTAATGTGCCTTCTGCTTTGCTGTAGCAGTGTTCATGAAATAGAAATTCTGCGACTGGCCGCAGAAAGTTGTCTGCTTCTAGGCTTTATGAAATTGGGCTCTGTCTGTGTTCCTTTTCTATTCAATTTCCACTTTCAGAGAAGAAAAAAAAAAAAGAGAAAAGGGAGGGAAATAAAATGGTGGTCAGTTATAAATCCTGCCCAAGGGCCCGTCTGTAATCATGAAATCGTCTACACTTTTAATTCTCTCTCTATAGTTCAAATCAGGAGATGACTCCCGATCCCTCTCAATCACTGCTTGTTCACACATGGGATAAAGAACTCCACAAAAAACTGCCCTCCACTCTAGGGTGGAGCCTTATCCCTTAAATCCGATCACAGTCACCCCCCTTGAGAAGGGACTGCCATCAGCAAGTGACACCATCACCAGTAGATTTATTACCATGGAGAATAAACCCAGACTTTTGTGAGATAATTTCGTTTCGGTTTAAACATAGGAGTGGTGGATATCAGTGAAAAAGAGAACCCTTAATCTGTGTACAATGAGGCAGACCCAACAATAGATTGCTCTAACAAAGAGTAGTTCAGTTGTTGACCAGCATGGTGGAACTGATTTGAAATTGATGGTTAATGAAATCTGGTATTGGTTTCTACTTTTGTACTTTTGTAACAAAAAAAAGTAAAGAGGACAATTCATTTGCTTTGACGGTGTTTCTATAAGGTAATATGAAGCTCTGGATCTGCCATCCAACTTGTTGAGATCCTGAACATAATTTATGCAGAATGATGACATCTTAAATATTACAAGAGAGAAAACTGAAGAAGTTTATCTCATGATGACAACATCTTGAAAGATGAAAATCACTTCCAGATACATCAGGGCCGGGATTAGGAAATTAATTAAGGATATTATGATCATGATGCCAAATGGCACATCCAGAGCTCCGTAAGCTTGCAAACTATGCTTTCCAATCTAATGTATTTGTTGCTATAAAAGCCAGTTTGTGGTTAGTGAACAACAGAAGCAGTTAATCCAAAGTGTTTAGAATCCCTTCCATAAGTATGAGCTTTGCTTTCACTTTTTGTTTGAATCTTTTGAATACATACTACAGCTCGTGTGTGTAAATTTATATTTTTCAGACTACTAAACAGTACGTTTTTATTTGAACAAATGTGTGTGTATATAATTTAGAATCAGATTTATCAATTATACCTTTACTTTTCATGTTTTCCCCCCTCACATATGTTGGTGGATTAAAGTAAACAATTCCTACCCAACTTTTTTTTCAAAATAACAAACAAATAAAATTAAAAAACACAATACTGACCAAACATTCCGAATGACCCCTTTACAGTCAAAAAAGGATTTATGCCTCAGTCCTCAAAACTGTAGATAGCTTTTTCAAACTCATTTTTATGGGTAAAATGCATTCACCTGAATAGGCCTTTGTTTGATCTACTCTTCTCCCCCCCCCCCCCCCAAAAAAGAAAAAAAAAAATTGGCAAATCTAAAGTCTAAACCCATCATCATCACAATAATCTCGGATTGTACCAATTTTGGAGTTAATGTCACTTTGAGTTTACAGTGTTTAAGGCAATGCAGCATTTAAAAGATTACCATTGATACAGGGAAACTTTGGCGGAGTCTGTATAAATCAAGAGTTTGAACAAAACTTATCAACTAGCTAAAAACTCCTACATTTGTCAGATACAGGGGACCACTCTCAACAAACATGACAGAGCCTTTGAGCTCCAACTAGTCCAAACCACAGATATACATCGCCCTCCAAGATTAAACAAAACACTTGAGCATTGGACATTGTTGCCAAACACAAAAATGTGCAAAAATGTTCTTGCTTGCTTTCCAACATCTTGACAGAACTTGACTGGCACCTTTGAATGTTTCTCTTTTTCAGTAAAGTGTGCCTTATAAATGCTGTAGTTTATTAATTATGCCAACTACACATACATGTAGGGCCTATCAAAATAACATTTTAACATCACACTTGTCACCAGCACAGCAAAACTTCAATGGAACATTCCAAGATAAATCACATCTAGGATTTTTCACCTGGACAATGACTTTTGTGCATCTTGCTAATCCACTTGCTTGCCTTTCAACATGCACTCCCGAACATGACTTTAACAAAACTAAAGAGGGCGGTGTTTGCACAAAATGGATACTGCTCTGTTGCAAGCCTACATGCAGTTTCACTGTGAATGGAGGAAAGGTGCACACTAGTACAGTGAACATCATAATTCTTTGTTTTTGTTGTCAAACTCATAATAAGATTCTAAGATAATAAGGTTGGCAATAAGGTTGTTTGTTTTCTCAAACAGTTTGCTCTGTTCATCCTCCACACTTTATTTACTATCGCCAAAAATCAAGTACAACTGTGTTCAAAGTCCCTGAATTACCATAGGCCTGAAAGAATTTTAGCTGTTAACTTTTTTTAATAATGGACATTTGTAGTGCGCCGTATCTGTCAGAAAGACACTCCTTGCGCACAATAAAAAAGAACTCAATACTGAATAAGTGAGGTTTCAGTGTGCAATTTCCCTTGTGGTGCAGCAACAAGTCACCAAAGGCATGCTGAGGAACTTCCAGAGGACTATAACGAGCAGCAGCAAAGAAAAAGAAAGAGCAATCAGACCTCAGAATCGGCACCACAAGCTCCCAACCTGTCTTCACCTGCAGCAAGTGCAATGAGGCCTGTCACTCGAGGATCAGACTGTACAGCCACAGCCAGAGCGCTACGTACAACTACAGAACTCTTTAAAACAGAATGACCAACATGACTTGATAGCTTTACCTCCATTGTCTTTTGAGACAGACAGATACCAGCAACAACATTACAAATGTACCAGTTTGTCCGGCTCAGTGATATTCTAGTAGGCCCTAGGTCATGTAATTTATTGTAATTTCATACTTATTTAAATTGATAACTGACAAAAGGTCATCAATCAATAGACCCAGTGATTAAAGGATTTGGATACTTTTTCAAAATGTCCATAGATTTACATTAAACTTACAGGGTTTGATGGTAATGATTTACTTACTGAGGTGCTGTAGTTTTTGAGAAATGAGTAAAACAATGTCATGAAAATACGTTTGTAAATGATTGAAATAATTGTTTCATTACATTGTTTTACTCATTTCCCCAAAACTACAGCACCTCAGCACATAGTTTTTTCAGGGAAGCTTTCTACTATCATAATCTTCAAACTGTGTAAGTTTAGTGTAAATCTGTGGACATTGTTTTTTTGTCAGGAAAAAGTACTATACCCTTTAACTAGGGTGCTGTACTCCTTTTTTCATAAATTTTGTCATTACCGGCTAGTACGACCAATAATGACAACAATTTCAAAAAAGAAGTATGTACAGCGAACTAAATTAAAATAGTATATAGGGCTACTGGATCTAATTAATCAATCAATGCAAACATGTGTAAAAAGGAATTTAGATTAGAACCAAAATACATGCAAAACTAATGTTTTTGTTTTGGCAAGACAACCAGTAGAAGATCACTCTTGATTTTAATTAACCCCAGAAAACCAGGAACTCAAACAGGCACAAGCAATTTTATGACACCAATACAATACACCCCAAAATGTCTTATAAAAAAAAACTAACTTTCTGTGAGCGTGGTCAAAATAAATTGAAGTAAAAAACCACAATGCAATGTCACACCACTCACAGCACAGTAAATAATTAGATTTAGAAAAAAGAAAAGGGGAAAAAAAATCAAATAAATGCCAGCACTGCAGCAGTAGACTCTAGATTCAGGGTAAATATTAAAAAAATACTTACCGATCAAAATATAAGAAGCACTGTGACAAATGGAAGAAAATATGTTCTAGAGACTACAGTAGAAATGTCACAAACTGCGGGACCACTTTTTTTTTAAATCCACACTGCACGGAAATAATGATTTTGTTCATTGCGTGGAAAAGATCGACACGTGTAAAGAGCGCCACCAACCCACAAAATGATACGACGCTTGTGGTTGGACGTTTAACAAACTTTCTACCAATCATAGCTCTTGTACTATTTTGCACATTTCAAGATGGCAGCGCCCACAAAATAGTAAAAAGTGCCTGTAATACTAATAATAATACGTAACTCTCGGTCTTCAGTTGGAATCTGTACTTGTTTCTTGTCAAATACATCGAAAACTTCTGTGTACATTGTTATTTCAGATAATCTTGCAGCACAATTTCATTATGAGTGCTGCTGGGTTGTCAAAACTGTGTAAAATGTGGCCGAATCGACTGATTTGTGCCTCGATCATGTCGAAGATTCCTACACGAAGAATATCGGCATCGGAAATTCCGTTTCCAGTTCGAGACACGTTTGGTGGAAACAGATTTTATAATCACAGGATGGCATTGTCATGTAGAACACGTTGGTCTTCAGTGCTTTGTGGAAGGTCAAACCAAAATCTTGCATCTTTAAGTTTACAAATGGTGAGTGACTCAATCTTGTCAAATACAAATTACAATCAGTTGTTTTTGTTTTGGTGAAACTATTTCCGTATCACCACTTGTTCACTCAATTTTACCAACAGAAGGGATATCGCATTTCAATAAATTAGATAGTTATTTATTTCATATCGAATGAAAAAGAGGAGGCAAGAATGATAGGGAAATGTTTCAGAATAATAAAGGCCTAGCATCGAACAAAAAAACCCAAATAGGAAATACTTTGAAAAAAATGTGTACATTTTAAAATTGTTTCTACAATAACAATTGAACTAAGATTTTGTCCCAAATTATAACTATCAGACTATTATTTTGACAGAATGTACCTTCCCATCAGACGGTCAGGGGTCTATCCACATCAAGATCCTCTTCCAGTATTTTCTCAAATCGATCATCGACTAATTCTCCACAACCAAATGATGAGAACCTCATCTACAGTGGACCATTGACCAACATGGTCAAGCTGGTGAAGCTGTTTTCATTGTCAACAAGCGGTCTGTCCATTATGATACTTCAGATAATGTTCATGAGCAGTGAAAGTGGCGCCATGAAGGTGATCGGCGGCTCGATGGCATCCCTCTTGCTCCTCACACCAATCGTACTCCATTGGATCACCAAATCATACGCGACGCAGATTTACTACGATAACGTCACAGACACCTACACAGCGTACACCCTCAACTTCTTTCTGACCACAACCAAGCGAGTATTTACGCCTGCCGATGTTGAAGTCCCTGCCGTTCGCAACCTGATGACATCGTTCATGGTTAAGGGAAAACCCCTTTTGGTGAACCCAACCGCCTTCTTTCATCCCAACCATTTTAGCCATCTTATGGGTTATGATAAGTTACCAGAGGACTTCACCATGGAGGAGATGGAGCAAGCTATGGCTGAAGACTCAGATGACGAACCCCCCCCAAAAGGAATGATGAAGTAACGCTCAAACAATCACTATTTTTAAATTTTGATGGCCACTGATTTGATGTTAACAACAGCAGGGGCCAATTTCATAGCACTGATTATATAACACCCAAGCAGATCCTTGCCATTTGATTGGAGGATTGTCTGTCACGTGATAGCAAATAAAAGTACCATTGCACGCTGAGTCACTCACCGTGCTTTTTCGTTCAATCCGAAAAGTACCATTGCACGCTGGCAGCGTGCAATGGTACTTTTCGGATGGAACGAAAAAGCTGAGTAAAAACATCACTGCGTGCGCGTGCCTTTGGTAACGCAGCAGGTGTTACTGCAAGGCATAAAAATTAGTAAAATTTGTAGCATTCGGCTTCTACAATTAAAAATTTTAGGCCTACGCTTTGTTTTGAAAGTTGTATCTTTCAATCAAAATGACAAAGATCTACTTGGATGTTATATAAAACAAATAATGAATGTTTTTCATTCGTGCAATGGTGCGAATAAGTTCATTCGTTGAAAGCTGGAATGTTCCATTCAACTCGGCTCCGCCTCGTTGAATAGAACATTCCATCTTTCAACTCATGAACATTATTCGCACCATTGCACTCATAAACATTCATTATGTGTATATTAACTGTTCAAGAAAATTTTCATGCTAACTATAGCAGACAATTTGCTGAAAGCGTCAGTGCATTCACAGGTTAGCTGCCAGCTTGCCACTCACCGTGGATTTGCATTGCTACATCATTCATAACAAGCACTAAGCACCGGAAGGTCACCATGCCTTATACCGTTAGCAGCACTATGTGAAATTATGCCATGTAAAATTACAGTGAAGCTTTTGAGGAGCACTTTGCCTGCGACAGATCCTCCTTTCCAGCTTGTAAGCATCTCAAACAAGCATAAAATATCTGCTTAGCACAGAAAATCATGCTCGGCAGAAATAGGTTACCAGCCAGAATGCAGTACAGTTCACATTATTGTGACTGGTACACCACTCTTTTTGGTAAATAGTTGTGCTTTTCAACACTTAACTACCAAACCAGACCACTTGGATTAGAGTAAAGCCCGGTTCATACTTTCTGCGAATGCAAATTTGATGCGAACTTGACAGTACGTCACAACTCTGTTTTCACTGCGATATTCCCAATATAGTTTGGCACAAATCAACATCAATTATTCGTTGCGAATTTGTGACTTCAACATTCGCATCGCATTCTCATTTGCAGGAAGATTGAAACAGGCTTGAATTTTGACTGGTCCTGTTTTTTAAACGGCAGATGACCAGTGCTAAGGGAAACACTGTTGCTTTTTGGACAATGTCAAACAATGAAAATAGTTGTGTGCTTTGTGTACATTATAGGCACGTATTTTTATTTTTTAGCCAAGCTTGTGATTTTGCAAATGCCCTATAAAAATTACTCTTTCTAAAAGCTTATCTTATATGGACCTCCAAAGGCCTTCCATTACGAGTAAGACCAATCCAATCCGACATTTTAAGGAAATACACCATGACATTTCAGGGTAACTCCCAACCCCCCCCCCCCCTTCTCACCCCCACCTTCACTTTTAAGTAAAGTACCCTTGACCCAAATAATTAGGCTTAAAAAATCAACGGGATTATTGCGCAGTTTCCCTTAAAATATAGTCGCCAGAAGTTTGCTTAGTTTACAGGGTGGGTTTTGCTGAAAATCGTTCTAATTTTAAAGTTACCCCTTTTCACCCTATAGCTTGGGTAGTTTTTAGCTGCGTTAAATGTATTTGGGTTTTTGTCACAAATAAACAAAACTATTATATATATTTATTAAGATAAATACATCTAGGGCCCTTTTGTTACTTCATGTTTGTTTTGAAGCTTAATGATACAATTAATAAACAAAACACTCGGATATAATCAATGTTTCATAATATTGTGTCAGTTAATTTACTTCACAATTGTTTTGTTCATGTTTAACAACTGTATTTAATCAAAAAACTTTGGCCAGTGATAATTGTTCAATTTAAAAATCCCCTTTGAACAGCATTCAAAGTCACAGCAGTTTTTCTTTAAAAAAGTCAAGTTGCACTCCAATTGAATGGCGTTTTTAACTGGCCAAAATGAAAGCCTTATAAGTTTAGTGGATTAATATTGTGTACCTCAAAGTCAAATTGAACGATTGATTTAACTGCAGAGGCAAAATTGCTTGGTACTGATGCATACTCCGTGAAATAGACTGCTTTTTTTCCCTGCTAAATGTGACGGGAAACCTACAATAAAATTTTTGTGATCAACTGTACTTCACTGAAATTCATTTTTTCAAACTCGAATAAAATTAAGACCACTCACAAGCATACAAGTATAAACTATATCTTTATTGTTATTCATTAAAGTGCAAGACTTAAGCCAGTGGGAGTCAATCATTAATTGGCAAGAGATTGGAATTAATATCAATAAATTTAAATATTTCAAATTGTTTAGAATTGACACTAACATTGTAACAAAGCAGAAGGTAAATTCATGCTAACTAGACTTGGTTTAAAGTCGGTTATTAGGGTGTTTTGTCTCATAAAGCCGTTAAAAAAAAATCTTAAAAACTTTCTTTGGTTAGCAAGAAATGAGATGGCTACCAGTTATCTGGTAACCTATTTTTGCTATAGCATGAGCTTACAGGCTTTATGAAATTGGGCCTTGATAGCCAAATACAGTATAGCGCCCTCTTGTGGATTAATCTTCCAGATCCAGAGATAGGGCCAATGTTTTGTGTGGCTGATGCAGACAAAAAATCTCAGAATTCTAACCCCCCCACCTCCTCGTACCCTTTATTCAAGAACAAAGTTGTTGACAAAATTGGTAGACAACACCACAATAGAAACCCATTCATGTAGGTTTCTGGTTCGAGTCCCATTCTAGTCAGGTTCTGTTGTTAACTTGAGTAATTGATACAGATTTGATTTGATTTGAAGTGTTGACACCATTAGGCCTCACTTTTTTAACGTTTGACATTCCTTTTTGCTTTCTTAAAGACACTGGACACTATTGGTAATTGTCAAAGACCAGTCTTCTCACTTGCTGTATCTCAACATTATAAAAAACCTGTGAAAATTTGAGCTCAATTGGTCATCGCAGTTGCGAGATAATAATGAAAGAAAAAACACCCTTGTAACACGAGGTTGTGTGCTTTCAGATGCTTGATTTCGAGATATCAAAATCTAATTCTGAGGTCTCAAAATCAAATTCGTGGAAAATGACTTCTTTCTCAAAAACTACGTTACTTCAGAGGGAGCCGTTTCTCACGATGTTTTATACGATCAACAGCTCCCCATTACTTGTTACTAGCTAAAAATTATTTTGAGTAATGACCAAAAGTGTCCAGTGCCTTTAAAAAACTCATAGATGGTAAGTATAAAGCAGTGTCCAAAAAAAGTGGCTACGCCTAGAATTCCTCGTCATCATGCATTGAAGTATAGGGCTTCCTTAGCAACACCCTAGCAACAGTCATAGCCACCTAGCAACAGTCGTAGCCACCCCAGTAACTGTTGCTGTAGCCGCAAACATCGGATACAGCCTTATTTTCCAAAAGGACCCTCTTACTGCTGTTGTGTTCCCTGCATGCTTGCCACACTATTATTATTATTTTGTTCAACACAAAAACAGAGCCAGATTATTCTCCTTTAAAAGACTGAACTTCATTACATTAGTTTAAATAGGAGAAATGATAGTGCTATGTGTTGCTCGCACCCTTACATTACAAAACGTTAACTGATTCTACAAATTTAAGTTGTGAAAGCGTACATCGGGACTTATAGAAAAACATTACACACGCATCAGTTGCCCAATCCTAAGTGGGGGAACGCCCTAAGAATGTAAACGCATGAAATGGTAAATTGACACAGAGAGGGCTATTATTTCGATGACATCACGTTTAATATTTCGCTATGAAATTGGCATTTTACATGCTTTTTGATGTGTGGTTAGAGACTTGTAATTATTTCCGACTTTCATGAGTGCTTAAACTGTTGAAATATTTGAGTAAATCACAAAACTAAGTTTGACCTTGGACACTTTCTTAACCAAAATAAGTGGAGAGATTCAGCAGAATTAGACGCATGCAACTGTCCAATGTAGCAAAGATGGCTTATTTTTCTTAGGTGGCTGTATCTTTGGCTTGATGGTGGGATGCACAGTAGTACTTCTTATGAGCAATGAATGTTGACAAACTACTGAATGAGATGTTACAGTTCCGGCAATGCTTGACCGTCGGTTTTAAGCCTCTCAGCAGTGGTCTGGAAGTCCCGGTCAGGTAAGAGTTGACCGTGATGCGTGCTGTGGAAGATTGAGGTTGCCTGATGGATGGATGCTTATATACAGGGATTGTTAGAGGCGTGACTGAGTGTATCATCACCGGTGGCCGGGATGGATGGCGAGGTCTGTTTTTAGCAGAATCCATCTTCAGTTCTCGATGATGTAGTTTGGATGATGAGGTGGGTGTGGCATTATGAGGAATGGATGATTTAGGAGAGCGGCCGTTAGTTTCCGCGATACTCTCTCCGGGTTCATGTTTGATCTTTACATCTGTCTGAATCTCCACACTGCTTCTATGAGGTGGTACGGGTAAGGATGTCGTCGACAGACTCTCCTTGTTTTGGTTGCGTTGGCTGTCCATGCACTCATGCGGATTCATAACTGAATCAAAATCTTTGAGTTCCTGTTTAACAACCACACCATTCGATAGCAAACTTCCGCTTGAAGATGACGGACCAATTTCAGTGTCAATGTGCATCAAGTTCCTCTTGCGTTTGATGGGAGGCAGGGACCACTCATTGTCCGAGACATCAGACCCGTCCAAGGCAGCTCTTTTTAGTTTCGGTGACCAAGACTTGTGCCGCCTGAAATCCTCCCAGTCTTGTTTCTCAACTGGTGCGATTTGACTCCCTGGAATTCTGGTAGTAGTGTTCGCTGTTTGCTGCGCCAGCGGGGTGTAGGATGCTGAGTGTGTGGAGCTTTGTGGACTTGGGGTACTGTCACATCCTGGGTTATCAAACGCCCTAACATAAGATGAGCCTTTAGGGTTGATATTTAAAAAGCTGGTTTCCATCGGTGACCCGTGAGCGTGGGTGTTTGGACTTGGACTCTTAACGAGGCTGCTTTGACTTGAGAATTTATGCATGTTGTGCTGTTTAGTTCTGACCACAGTACGTGGTGTAAACACATGACGTCCTGCACAGTAATACTCTTTGTGAACGAGTAGGCTTTCCTTCTTGCTGAACGTTATCTCACATTCTTCACATCGATTGCCGGACTGCTGCTCGGGAATTGTCTGTTGGGCGGGAGGCGATTGTAAAATTTCTCTTGATATGACGATCTTGTGGCTGGTTGATTCAGCAACATTGCCCAGCGGTGGCGTTTTGGGTTTAGTGCTGAGGTCCAGGGGCTGCTCCCCTCTGCCCGCAGTACGGATAACAGGTATTCGTAATTTTTTGTCTCCCTGCTCGGAGCCATTCTGAGGAAAAACAACCGGGGTAACAAGAACTAACTGAGGTCCATGCAGCATTGCACCCGGCGGAAGAAACTGTGGTCTACCGCTCCCCTCCATTGGAATCATCCGTAATGGATGCTCAAATGAAACTCTGTCATCAGAACTTGACTTTGAAGTGGATGAAACTGGAGTTTGTGATAGAGAAGAAGGGCTGGATAGATTTAAATGAGATGTTCGATGCAAACTGCCGTTTCTTGGACTGCAGTTATCTCTTTCATCTGTATCGAAAGGCGGTGAACGACTCACTGCGGCAGATTTTGAAGAACATGGTTCATTTGACTCAACGTTGTCCTTCAGCATGGCTTGCATCCTTTGTCTGTCCATTCTAGCGTAGCTTTTGCCCGCTTTGCTCGATGACTCTTTCCCATTTGAGATATTTGTTACATCTGAATCAAGCGAGGCAGGTGGACTATCACTATTAGCGTGCCTACTTGCGCAGTAGTACTGCTTATGAGCAGAGTAGTTCTTCTTGGAGATAAAGACAATGTTGCACTCATGACACTTTGTGTCCGACGGCAAAGCGGGTGCATCAGTGTCTATGGATTCATTAACTTGGGAGTCTGTGCTCATTTGGGATTTCACGCTCACATAAATATCTTGAGTTTTCTCTATGAGATCATTGTGGTGAAACAGATGCTTCTGGAGACTCGACTGCCTCGATGTAACAAAGTCACATTTGGGGCATGACAGTATATTGTCTTCTTGCGGCTCCTGTTTTAATGTTGTCACGACACTATCCGCACCATTTTGGCCATGTTCCCTGACTGGCGTTGCTGAACCAAACCTCTCCACCTTTATTACAGACGATGGGTTTGATCTGGGTGAGGCAAGCGAGGGGGAGGAGAGGTTTGAGACTGAGCGACTCCTTGGGTTGCTTGGACTACTCGTGAGTCTCTTATGCCTCGGTGATGGAGCCAAGTTAGTGCGATCTATCTGTATTCTACTTCCAGTCTTCCTGCACATTATAACAGTCTCATATCGGTTTTCTTTCTCATCCCCTTCGTCCTCTCCTTTCCCTCCAGTCGATTTCCAATCTACCTCAGCAACTTTCTCAACTTCCACAGTACTTTTTTCTTGAGACAACTCTCTGACGTGAGAGAAGACGTGCTGGCACAGACCCTGTCTGTTCCTGCTGATGAAGTTGCAGAACTTACAGAGATTGGCGGTCTCGTCACAGTGTAGCAACAGCATATGGCTCTCACAGTTGTTCCTGCATTCAAACGACGACTGGCAGAGCTGACACACAAACGTCCTAGCAGTCACTTCTGGAACGTCGTCAACCTCCATGGGAGTATCTCGGCACTGGGCCAGCTTAGGTGGACTGATCTTTGCTGCAGTCACCTGGCTGTGTGTTGTAGCAGACCGACTTGAAATCGTCGTTGTTGAACGTCTTCTGGAGGAGGGTAGAGGTTCAGTTGCTGTACCTGGGCAGTAGTACACTCGGTGCGCCTCCAGATTACTTGGGTTGTGGAATTCAATGCAACAGAAGCTACATTTGAACGGAGGACCTAAGATGAGGGAGAAGCAAAAGGAAATGTGTGAATCAAAATGGCTAGTAATAAACCATACGAAAAAACATGAATGATGAACGTGAGATATTGCCAGGATCTTGATCTTGATCTTGCCTAAATAATTTTTAGGCTTTATTTAACTACCATTTATCATTGGCAGATTTTGTTCCTGCATTACCTTAAATGAAAGCTTCCTAAAATGAAAGCTCCTTTCAGTCAAGAATCTATAAAAAATAGCTATTCAAAATTTACATCCAGATTAAAAAAAAAGATTTTTTTTTTAAAATCAATCCAGCAAACACAGCATTTACTTTGACCTTTGTGGTAGAGTGGAAGTCGAACAAATCTTGCAGCTGTTAACAACCACTATAGACTACGATCCCCACAAGTATTAATCATATTAACCTTTATTATCTTTTTATAGTAATGTCATGTCAGTGAGAAGGCTCAATCTATACCTAACTCCTCAGTATTTCATAACATCTAACAGCACATTCAGCGCCAATAACCGGAAGAATAGGAGTCGATGATGAAATGACCGGCGGAAAACCGCAATGCAGAAAACTCAAGCAAGCAAGTAGACAGTGCAAACCCAATCCACATTTCAGGCTCCAGGGCCCAGTTTTATGGCTCTGCTTACCGCCAAATTCTGCGTTTAAAATCACCGTTCTCCACTTTTGTGCAAGCGCCGCTATCCCGTAAACAAATTTGCTTGGCGTCAGCACATAATTCCCTGCTTCGATAAGCACCAATTCTTGGCTTAAGGACAACAGAGCCATAAAATTGGGCTCCGGTCCACGGCGGGATTCGCACCAGGGTCCACAGAGGTGAAAGTTTAGGAAAGAAACCACTCAGCCAACCTGGGCCAAATTTCTTCGAGCTGCTTAAAATACTGCTTAACAAAATCCCTGCTTAGCAATAACGAGCAGATATCAGTAACAAATTGTATATGCGCCATGGTATTTTGGCTGGTAACCTTATTCTAGTAAGCATAAATTTGTTTTGCTTAGCTACCTTTGTGCTTACAAACAGCTCTATGAAACTGGACTCAGATCCCAGTACACAGCAGTGATGCCTCTTACCTTCTGTTGATGTATTGGCTTTGCTCTGTGATGGTGACGGTGATGCATCGGGCGTGGCCTCATTACTGGAGGAACTCCTTGAATTCTCAGGATCACCGTTGTCTTCTGCACCGTCTGAAGGAGCTGCTATTACCATTTGAAGCTCTGTAGACTTGGGAATCTGGCGTAGAGTCTTTAAGTACAAGGCACCTCCTGGGTTGAAATCAAAATAGGTTCTCGATGAAAAAAATAAACAGAATAGTGCTTATGGCTAAAATTTCGGGGAAATTTCTATAAGACCGCAGGGCTTGTAGGTTATAACTTTTGCTTTGTAAGACCAGCATCAAAATGGATGAAAACGGATTTTTCATGGTGGTTGACAAAAGAAAGAATGTTCACCAAAATAATATCTTGCTAGCCTGGTGGACTAATCGAGAAATAGGCCTGAGTTTAAAAAACACGAGACTAATGGACTTGCTTAGTTCTTGTAATTTGTTAAGGTTTGCAGGCAGGGGCAATGGAGTGCCTTATGGCAATTGCCTTGGTGCTCTTTAAAATGTCCAGTAGAAACTTGACATTTCCTATAAGAAATGCCAACATTTCCTATAAGAAATGCCAAGCTAACTGGTCCGGCTGGCTAGTCACTGAAAAAGTTAAGGCGGCAAAAAAATGGGCACCCTGACTGGAAGTTACACAGTATTTGTAGACTCTCTACATCACTATTTATAATAAAATTAACTAGTTGGCCTAGAACCCTACGCAGTCAAGACTGTAAGCCACTTAAAACCTTCCGAGGACTTTTAAGACGGGCTGGTTTAAGACTTCCTACGTTACTTCAAGATACCATCATTGACAACATACCATATGAGATAAGAGCGATGTTAACATTACGATGCGCTGTGGTCTGTTTGATGCACATCCACCATGGCGGCTTGCTCTCTGTTTGATCCACCTCAAAGATGGAAGCTCGATGCTGCCGGGTTGATCGTAAAGTCTGCAAATATATATTAAAAAATTCACGAGAATGAGCCATTTGCGAGTAAGATTTGTATAAAGTCTTGTACAATGACTCACTTCGTCACAAGTTACCGCTTAAATTTGAGTTGCTCTGTCAAATGATTCAGGGCAAGCTTTTATACCACAACATCCAGATGAGCAAACCCTGGTACATTGTTTTCAGTTGAATCTGCATAATTCAAACCAAACACCTGTGCCTGCTCCGATTTTGAAGAAAAAAGGCTTGTCTGACATACAGGAGTGTCCACTGACTAAGCCCCAAGAACTTGATGCCTTAAACCACTCGGCCACACCACAACATACTAAAAATAATTCAAACAAAAATAAATTTTCTGAGCCATCAATACAGGCATGATAACAACACATTCAACAAATATTTTTTAAAGAAATAAATGTTAAAAAACTAACAAATGTTTTTTCAGAAACAAGGCCTGAAGCCACGACAAGATCTACCTCAATTCACATGTACTCCCAAAAATAGATTTGCACAACCTCAAGAAAAACAAGAAGACAAAAAAACAATTTAAAAATAAAACAAATTGTATTTATTCTTAAAACAGCCTTCAAAAAAGCAGACAAAATTGTTGCTATCTGTAGTTCTGGTCGGTCTATTTATCCAGACTCGAAAGACATTTTCTCTTCGCATTTATCACTTCAATCAATCATTCCTGTTTTTTTGTTGCCTACATTTCAATCCCCCCCCCCCCCCAAAAAAAAAAAAAAAAACAGAACCAGGTAGAGCGAAAAGAATACCCCACAATTTCGTCTAGTTATTTGTTTAGCCACTTTATCTTTATCTGTGAAAGTACATGTGCGTGAATTGACCAGAGAGTCCTTCGGTTTAGTGTACAAAGATAGCAGATAGTGAATGGGTGAAAGCTTCTTACGTATGTAGATAACAACAGGCTCCATGTGTATTACCTTCAGATAACACTGATACCAGTGGAAGGACGATTTCCCAATTGTGACATAACCATTTTGGAATAAAATTGAAGAAAAATTAAAGATGATGGGGAGACCAAAAAAAACGGTCTACAAGGACATGTGGCATACATGTAAATATCTGTGGCAAAGAGGAAAGAAACTAGCATACAAATATGACATGGTTTGATTACTGTCAATATTTGTTTTCTTAGGTATTGAATGTTGACAAACTAGTTCTGGATGCTTTAACTGGGGGGGGAGGGGGGGGAGGGGGTGGGCTTGTTTATCAACTTTACTGAGAAGAGCTCATACTCGACTGTCCACTCCGGGGAAAAAAAAACCAACAATATTTGTTATTATAACACCCCTTACCAGTATTCTGCCTTTTCATTGGTTTAGAGCGCGTCACATGATATGTCTTAGTTTAACTAGACGACGGCCGTGTGATGGTGCATCGGTTTGCCGTGCGCTAGTCGCTACCACACGGCGTGCAGTGCCTAGACGTCCGTTGCGTGTACGAGGATGATAAATTAATAGTCTGTAACCATTTCGGAGTACATGACACTACATGCAGCACAGTAAAAGTTTTCGCAATCTGTATTCGCGTCGTCCGTGGATTGTAGCATTCAGGTCTGTAACTTAATAGTACAGTATTTAGAAATGTTTGAGGTGTTATAAAACAAATATTGACTGCTTTTACTCGTGCAATGGTTAAAACTATGACTCCCTCGGTGATCCCCGGACAGTTCTATTTTCCCTCGGCTTCGCCTCGAGAAAATAGAACGCTCCAGGGATCACCTCGGGAGTCATAGTTTTAACCATAGCACTCGAAGCAGTCAATATTTGTTACAATACAACCTCATCCTTCTCTAGTTCGGCAACATTAGCTTGTGAACATGAGGATTGACACTAAGGTGTGCCACAACTTTCTTAACTTGATGTTTGTGCATCACACCTTTGTGACAGTTACACAAGTAAAAGAAATTGGTGTTGACTGTAAAAAACCAAATCGAATGTAATGAACCACAGTAAAACAAAATTATAATAATATTAATAATAGACCATTTTTATATAGCGCTTTTCAGCCTGACGGGCGTCTCAAAGCGCTTCCGACATTATTACCCCTGCTCACTGGGCCTTAAATCATTCCTTAAACCATCTCAGCTCCCTGGGTAGTATACAGCCGGCTAAACCAATCACAAGAACCATCTCTGCCCTCACAGGTACTCATTTACCCCTAGGTTGAGAGAAGCAATTATAGTCAAGCGTCTTGCTCAGGGACACAGGTGTCACGACCGTCATTGGTGATGACTTGGTTGGCATGTTGGAAGCTGAAATGAAGTGAGGTTCCTGCTCAAAAACAGTATGGCAACGATTTAGTTTAACTGCACCTGATTAAGGGGTGCCCCGCCAATTTGCAAAAAGGATCCCTAAAAACTACCTGGGAAATGTGCAAGGCCACAACAAGACCAACTGGACAGGATTTAGATAGGTCATCCAACATGACAGAACCAGCCACTGTGGCGCCACAAACAGGCTGTGAGTGTCCGTGGAATACTGATTCTTATCCGCAAGTCATAAAATGAATTTTGTTTAAGTCGGTGAGTGATCAATCTGATCATACAGCAACCAATCAAAAGGCACTTTTGGAAGCAACAACTTTGGCTTTTGCTTCGGTTTTGGCTTAATCTGCATCGGTAATATTTAAACACCCACACAGTGCCGAAACAGTAGGCATGGGTTTTGAAAACGGGCTTTTGTTTTGGTAAGAACAAAAACTTCACATTCACAAATAAGGTCAATATCGTAGGACGAGTGACCTGTCGTTTTTAACTTTCTATGGATTGATTTACTGCAGATGATCAATCAAAGTCGCCCTTCATGAAAAAAAGGGGGGGGGGAAAGAGAGAGATTCTCGGGAAAAGTCAATCTAAAAGTGCCACACCGGTACTCGGCATAGTGTAAACCATCACTCATTACAAACGGCTGGTAACTGAAGACATCTTTTAGTGTGAAACTCTGTAATCTTTTTAACAGGAGATGTGTTCCAGATCTGTGCTGATCATTTGGCTTCCCTCCCATGTACAAATGTCTAGGGTTACAGTTGACACGATCCATGCAAATTTCCTGTTCGATAACTAATTTTGTTTTAAGTGACACCAAGCCTGTGAATCATTATGTCTGTTATGTCTGTACAAATTTCTTGGTTATGTGCGTACTTGCCCACTGGGCGATTGTTGATGAAAACAAGTTGGGAGTTTGTTTGGTGTCTGTCCCCTTAGGTCTGTGCAGACGCATCACAACGGGTGCAACCGCCTTGAAGGCCCACTTTTTTCACATAACACAGAATACATATTCCTACCTAAATAAAAGGAAGGGGGGGCAATCATCCCCCTCCCCAATGCCCCAGTTGATGGATAGTCATTTTAATTTTTAATTGCCATATCCCCTCAACAAAGATCATAACTAACTGGCCGTCCCAATTTTGAATGGTCTGCTACACGCTTAAGTCTGTCATGAAGTTAAGGCAAACAATTTGTAAGCGTAATGGGGAGATTGTGGAGCGCTTGTTAGCAGCATCATACGGTTCCTCATAAGACTCCACTATAATCGCGCTATAATCAAATCTCACCTGTACAACCAAACTCACTCAGACAATTCCTACTCTTCAATTTGTTCCTTCCTTAATTCGCTATGAGCGGAAACCAACCGAGACCGGGGCTTAACAAATATTCGTTATTATTAATAATATTTAGTTTATAACATGTCAAACATTGCAATTAGCGCCAATAACAGGATGAATAGGAAATGACATGTTAGTTGTGGGAGGAAAAACCCAAAATTAGGGGAAAACCTGCGCAATCAGGTAGGGACTGAAATGTTAGTTGTGGGAGGGGAAAAAAATAGGGAAACCTGCGCAACCAGGTAGGGACTGAAAACCCAATCCAAATGCAAGGCTCTTGGGTCTGAGGTGGGATTCTCAGAGATGAAAGGCAGAGTGAGAAACCACCGGGTAAACCTAATCCCCAATCTTACTTAATTATTTTTCAAAAAATGTCCACCAATTCAGCTGGGGGATTTCGCATCCATTAACACTCTAAAGGATTTGTATGAGGGAAATTGCCTTTTCCAAAGAAAAAACACAGCATATGTCCAGTGAGAGTAAAGACTTTCTACGTAGTAACTTTTCCCTGTATTTTCTCTTATTAAGGAGAAAACTTTTTGTGTTTAAAGGTGAGCTTGGGCCAATTTCATAAAACTATCAAACATAAAAAGAGCATGCTGAGTACATTATTGCTAAGCAGAAACAGGCTACCAAGCAAAACTACCACTCTACACTGCTTGTTTGTGGCTACTTTGCTAAAAAATGAGTTTGTCAAGCAACTTTATTTGCTTTATAGACACTGGACACTATTGGTAATTTTCAAAGACTAGTCTTCACAGTTGGTGTATCTCAACATATGCATAAAATAACAAACCTGTGAAAATTTGAGCTTGATTGGTTGTCAAAAAAACACCCTTGTCACACGAAGTTGTGTGCTCTCAGATGCTTGATTTCGAGACCTCAATTTCTAAATCTGAGGTCTCTAGATAAAATTTGTGGAAAATTACTTCCTTCTCGAAAACTACGCCACTTGAGAGGGAGCCGTTTCTCACAATGTTTTATACTATCAATAGCTCCCCATTACTTGTTACCAAAAGAGGTTTTATGCTGACAAATATTTTTGAGTAATTAACAATAGTGTCCACTGCCTTTAAAAGCTGTATGAAATTGGGCCCTGGTTTTGATTTATCTGCTTTCCTTACTTTGAAATCATAAGACTCCTTTATCTCTTCATCTTCTGGAGACACTTTCATCTTGATGGTTCCTTTGTAAGGACCAAAGACTGTATGAGGTGGGATGATGCTCCCAGTCACTAGCCCACCATCTGAAGCCCGGATGAAGCATGGTGGAAGACGGTTCTCACTAGCTCCGTGGATTTCTTTGGCAGAACCTTCTGGCGAAGGAGCCAGTAGGCGAGTCTCTGCAGCTTCTTGGAGAGATTTCAAGGATGAACTCTGGCTTTTTCTGTCTCTCTCAAGGGTGGAGGCTTGCATCACGTCTTGGCTATACTCCATTAAAGCCATTTCCTGAAATATAAAAAAGGATGGACGATTGAATGTTTGCAGTCCCTGGTTTATAGAAGATCCAGGGATTATCGGCCGCCCAGGATCCCTGGCAGATAGCTCTCAGCCACCCTCGGCAATCAACTCTTGATATCAACACCCTGAACTCATAAAAGTTTGCATTTGAGAAAAGGGAAACTACATTTTTGCAAACTTACAGAAGATGGATTTCCGGTAAAGGCTTATTTGTTTGAATCTATATTATTTGTATAACACCTTGCTATGTTGCGCATAGGGGCTCTTACGTTATGCCCTATGTAAATGTCTTGTACTATTTTTGATTAATATAAAAACAATGCTTCAACCCTAAAGTGTGACTCGTAATATCTAGTTAATTCCCATATGATGCAACCACTGCCATGCCATTTGTGGGAGGGGTTGAATCTGTCAATGCAGTTTTCGCGAGAACTTTCACAATTGATGCTTCCTCATAATAGCTTACAGGGAACTTGTGTAGCGAGCTGCACCATCAAGACCATTAACTTAAACGGTTTTCACTGGATATGCCCTTTGCAAAATGAAACTATCCTTGCCCCTCTCGAAGATGAAATTCCAGCACATAGCTGAGATATGCAGTTTGCGACTATAATAAACATGATGTCCATATAAGGTCATACACAAAGAAACTGCGAAGATGAATGATAGGTGGCTGAAAGAAGTAGGCCAGGTAAAACCAGCGCACAGTGATCCTTTCTTCCCACCAGTACCAGCTCAGAGTCAAAAACATGTCAGTGACACGAAAAGAGAACGACCTACATAACTTCCTTATCAGAGTGATATCAAACCTAGACCTCCACTCGACTCCAACCCTATCTCATAACAATGTCACATCTTTCCATGTTTTCCTGTTATCAGGGGGAGGAAAACAGTCTGGTTTGGCTAGATAAACCCAGGACATCCAAATACCTTTTTGTCCAAACCACCAACGAGTGCTTCTTTCTCTGTGTCACTAGAAACGAAATAGACTGTGATAACCTGAAAACAAGTTTCCTTAGAGATATTTAGTTACCAACCGGCAGAGTGGCGGATACACCCAGATATACACTGATAAATGTTTTTGCGTTTTTTTTTTTATGAAGATGAGCAGAGAATACTGCTCGAAACATTGAGACCTCACTGGTTTATCTCAGACCAAACACTTCTCCCAAAATAGTTTAACACAAAGTTGTACCTGTGAGCTTATTTCATAGTTTTTTCAAATATTGAAGGACTTTTAAAGTCACAATGCTGGTGTGTTTTTTACTAAAGCAGAACAAAATGTTGTTATAAATAAGAAAAAATTTGCATGAAAGGGTGATTTACAATATAGGTAACTTGGCTGGTAACCATATTCAGATAAGCAGTTTTCTGTGTGTGCTAAACTGGTTGTCTCTATAAAACTAGGCCCAGTTAAGACTAGTCTTATCTCGAATTAGGACAAGTTACTCGTCCTAATTAGGACTAGCCATACGTTTTTCATATCTCCTAAGACTAGTCCTAAGTTAGGACTAGTCCTAACTCTTTGTGAAATCGACCCCTGGTTGCATATTTACTTCCTTACAAGTTACAACTCCGACAAAAACAACAATTATTTACTTCTGCCAGTGCCAACACATGAATTGCTTCTTTTGGAAAGAATAGTTCGTAATTGAAATAAAGATAGGCCCCCTAATCCGTAAAATTATTTCTCAACAACATGTTAAACGTGCATTATCAACAACTGATATGCTTCTTACCAAATTTTTATGGCCACAATTTTTTTTTAAGTTTTGAACTTGATTCATTGAAACAATGTTATAGGAGATGGTTTGGCGGGGGGGGGGGGGGGGGGGGGGGGGGGGGGGGGGGTTGAGAGTTAACAAAACCAGGCTAGGGCATTCTTCCATTGGAAAGGTGAACCTTGATAACATTTAAACACAAGTAAAACCAGATACTTTGTAAATATGATAACACCAGATAATAATACTCCATTCAGGCAGGGAACAAAAATATGGAAAAACAAATTAATAAAAAAAAAACTCTTCTTTTTATCAGCGAGTCCGGGGGTGCTGTTAATAGAAACTGGGCAGGGCCTCCTCTGAGCTGACTTATCAGGGGCTTGCCTCTTGTTGTTTATCGCTGCTCAAAACCTTCTTGGTTGTCACATAATTCTAGATAGCCGATAGTGTCTATGACATGTTAACCTTTAGCACTGAGATACTGTGAGCTTATCTTCCCCGTTCAGTAATTTTGTTCCTTTGGTGCGGGCTCGGTAATTGCCATGACGCAACGACTCTCTTTACCCCTTCAGGCAAATCCTTATTAAAGAGGGAAACACCATGCTCTGATTGGTTCGTTATATTTGAGGCGCTTAATTGGGCTGCCCGGGGAATGAAATGATCTGAAACGGTTGTTATCTCAAGAAATATTGAGGTTTTTTTCTCACATCCAGAAAGCGATTATTTGAGGGTTTTTTTAAGCAAGTCTTGGGCGAAATATTTGAAACTAAATATCTAGGACTATCTCACCACACTAACAATCTGTCTTTAAAGACACTGGACACTATCGGTAATTGTCAAAGACCAGCCTTGACAGTTGGTGTATCTCAACATTATGCATAAAATAAGTAACCTGTGAAAATTTGAGCTCAATCAGTCATCGAAGTTGTGAGATAATAATGAAAGAAGACCAAAAAAAACTTGTCACACGAAGTGGTGTGCTTTCAGATGCTTGATTTCGGTACCTCAAATTCTAAATCTAAGGTCTCGAAATCAAATTAGTGGAAAATTACTTCTTTCACGAAAACTACATTACTTCAGAGGGAGACGTTTCTCACAATGTTTTATACTATCAAGCTCTCCCCATTACTGGTTACCAAGTAAGGTTTTATGCTAATCATTATTTTGAGTAAAGTTGTGTCCACTGCTTTTAAATACCGCCGCTTTCAAATGTTCTTGTACTGGTTCGTAAATAAGCAATAGAAACGATTGAGCAGTCTAGTTCAGCAGTAAACTATTTTAAACATCAAACTTATATGGATTTTACGATATCATCAGCCGTCTAGGATGCAAAGATCACCTGTTTGTATTTTACATCTGTACAACTTTCAGAGGAAATGGAACTTCCAAGTTATAGGTCAACAGAAGAAGTTTCACTCAAATATAAATTCACTATTTTTACACACGACGAAAAAATCATGGTATGTCCGCTCTGTCCAAGAAAACTTTCTCCTCAAATTTCACAATTTGCTTCGTCTAACCATACTGAATTCTCCTTGACAATTCTACCACAAGTAAATGGAGTAATTTCTCTGTTGTCATCTTCATCCACGAACAGAGACAAAGACACAAATCAAAAGATCACATGCAATATCGTCTTTGGGAGATTAAAAGACAACAATTCATATTCTTTTGTTCCAAATACAAAAACTAACCTGTGCCCTCATATTTGGGGGGATAAAAAAGCGAGCAATTAAAAGTAGACTCAACTCTGAGGAAATGAAAGTTTATTTTTGAAAAACCTACAAAAATTACCTTCTTCTTTCATAAAATCTTTTTCTGACGCTCAAATGCAACTGCAATCCACAGCCTTGGGAAATACAGAGGTATAAAAGACTGACATAAGGATTTCATTTTGAAAAGTTGCAAGCCTGGGTTTTAAAAGCCGTTGAGGATGAGAATGATATGCAAAATAAGTTTTTGGTCAAAACTTTTTTCCAGAATTAGAATCACTCTTTTCATTTTGTAATATACCAATGGTATGAGATACGATTGAGATTCACCAAAAAGAAACATTATCATTCCATTAATGAATTTTATAATAAAATAAGGTGTAGAAATATTGAACAGCTTACTGACCCACTTCTTGAGCCCTAAACAAATTATAAGCCCTAAACATTTCTTCCAAAAGCAAGAACATGCAAAAGGCGTGAAGTAAAATCACAAACAAATAACTGAATGTATTGATTACTAGTGATCAATACAGCACAAATCAACTTATCAATAACTATCAATGATATTGATAAGCACTTTGGCACAGTTTCAACCCGATACATCAAAGCCAGTTCATCTGATGCAAACGCTGACACTTTTATAACTTCTGTTACTAAACCTCAACTGAGATTACATATTCATCGAGTACAATTTGTCAACCTTCCTCCCCAAAAAGTATAAAAATGCAAATAAAATATATTAAACAACAATGTACTCACAACGTTGAGTTCCAAATTCACTCTGAACACACATCAAAAAGACACCCAACACACCCGGAGGAACAGGCAATTTGTGGCCGTTCTAAAACAGTGCCCCAATATCTATATAGCAGGACGCATCCATTGGACAATGTACCCTGAAAATTAGACCTGAAAGGGTGAGCCTTAATCAGTGCTTTCCTTGCTTATCAGAGATATGAAAATTACAGAGTGAATTTTTTCTCCATGCCAGCTGGATAGTGAAGATTAGATAAAGACTCCACTAAGAACATTGGAAAGGGGGGGTGTTCAAACACTTAATATGTAAGCTATATATCATGCGTCAAATAAAAAATGATACATGAAGAATGTGAACTTAAAGTAACACGTCTCCTCTTTTAAAAAATAAATAAATCATTATAATTTTAGATAGTTTTTGTTTTTGTTTTAGAAGTAGTAGACTAGCTTTTAGTCTAGGGCAAAAAGTCCCTCTGGAGATAAAAAGGATTAACAAAATACAACAATTGAGCTGATTATGCAACTTTGTCCTGGTTGTTTTTTGTTTATTATAAAGTTGTACATACATTTCCTGTACTTTGCACGATTCTTTTGATGTGTATTTTTGTTTACAATAACCCTTGGGTTGTTGTTTTTCCCTTTCCTCCCCTTTTTTCCCCAGGTAACATTAACATTAACATTGTAATGTTCCAATCAATTTGATAAAAAATGTTTGCTAAAGATTAATGAACTCCCTTGAGAAATATTTTAGAAAGTGGATTTGTGGCAAAGCAAGCAGTTTAAAACGGTAATAATAACATGAGCTGTATATAGTATAGGCCAACAACAGGGGTCGTCAAGGAGTGTAAACAGTGAAAAACTGAAATGAAAATGACACCCCTGTACATTGGCATAAACTTGGACTTTTACACTTAAAGGAAAGTCAGAAAATGAGTAACATAAAAATGTTCCCAAGTACCGATCTATCTTACTCAACGAGTTAGGGGGGGGGGGGGGGTGATTCAGCAGTGCCAGGCCACATTCCAAAACACTTAGCAATCCCGGTACCTCTATTATAACTGAGTGCAGCAATTAACTTTCTTTCGAAAGTGAGTTGATATTTTTTTGCCCTCAATATAACGAGGGCTGAATATGGGGCTTACATATTTTCCATCAGTACTTAGTATATGCTGTACATTTCTTATCTATGGTATCTCATGCCACACATGTCCTCCTAGTAATTCACTCATATCCCTCGGTGTCATCTTACAAGATTGTTGGGGCTAGTCAACCCTTCGGCTCAGGAGGGCCTGTTAGCAGGGGGGGGGGGTTGGGAGGAGGGGGGAAGCTGGACCAGCTCGATAAGGTAATACAAACTTCCAGGTGGCATCCTGGTGTTCTAAACGAGTAGCGTGATTGGTCGGGATGGTTGTTGAACATGCTGTTTGAGGGACGATTAACGACGGTGTGCGCTGCAATCAAGATGTGTTTTTTTGTTCTTCCTCCTTGGCTTTACCTGTGCCTGCATCCGAACCCATAAATCATTTGCGACCCCAAAATGAAGTTAATTTTGGAATGTTACAATGGATGCTTAAAGGAGATGTGTACATCCGACTGTTTAATGAACATCAGCCCGTAGAGCAATGATCAGACATTGATCTTAAAAACACCACAATAGTCACTTTAAAGAAAGTAGTGTTTGAATCCAGTGCAGTCTTATATTAATTGCCAGTACATAGGCCGCTGAAATCAAAAACTGGTACGAATACATTAAGAGTTACACTGCCTTTTAGACATTATTTCGCTATTCCTATTGGTGGAGAGCGCATCACGTGGGTATGTGTAAACCTTTGTTTATGACCGGTAAAAAGTGTTAATTCATGGGCGTGACACGCGACCTTGTTCTTATAAGACAGTTTCTTCATTCCTATTGGTCGAGAGCAACGGCTGAAACAGTTGTGCCACATCACGCGATACGCGCGACACGCGCAGCATTCCCTTATAAGGAGTTGTTTACCCGAGGGCGGCGGAGGGCTTTACCATTTCATAGCTGGAGGGGTGTTGTGTTGAAAGAAATCATTTAACAATTATAATTTTGCATTTATTTTACTTTTTGGCCAAAAAGTGATGATGTTTTTGACCGAAAGGTATTTATGAATAATGGGAATCAAAGTGGGTGATCTAGTTTTCAACTAGTGGTTTAAACCCGCCGAGGCCTGGTTCTTTATAATTTACCTCAACTTCGTCTCGGTAAAATTATCAAGAACCAGACCTCGTTGGGATTAAACCACTAGTTGAAAACCTCTTCACCACACATTGATTCCCTTAATAACACATGGACATATCGGTTACTTAACAACTATCTTAAGAACCAAACGGTAAAACAGTACACACCTTCGGTTTTTGGAACCGTACAATATTTTACTCTTACAAAAAGTGTAGATATATAATTTATTTACCCGTGAAACGTAACTTCAAAAAAGGACATAGAGTTTTTGAGACATAAGAATAATCCATAGTTGAAATACACAATCTGAGAAACTTTTCTCAAACAGAATTTTTTGTAATACTTCTTTCTAAAAACACATTCCTTTGATGGGAATTATCAATACACTATCAACAGCTGCATCAGTGCTCCTTAACCAAGTCAGTTTGTATGGTCGTAAATATTTGGGGAAAAAACGCCGAAAATAGACCCTCCCTTTAAGTCCCTTGAATCAATACATTTCAAGGGCTAATACATGTAGATTGCTATCTCTTGCAGACTAATCAATTCTCTTGAGCATGAAGGAATAAAATGGTGTCATTTAGGACATGTTTCATCTATGAGGTACAACAGTTCTTGTTGCCATGGTTACACTTGGGGAAACCAGTGAAAAATGGAGATTGATAGCGCCACAAGCCAAACTACGGTTTATGTTTGTGTATTGAAAAAAAAAAAAGGAATATATTATATTATGGTTGGTACTCCATTTAAAGCCATTAAACACTTTCGGAACAGAAAAAAAAATAAAAGTTCACAAATTTACAAATATCTGACAGGGTTTACAGAAGGTAATGGTAAAAGACTTCTCTTGAAATATTACTCCATGAAATGCTTTACTTTTTGAGAAAACATTAAAACAATTATCAAATCTCGACATCGAGAATTACGGATTATAGTAAACACACGGCGAAACATGCGGAAACAACGGTGGGTTTCCCGTTATTTTCTCCTGACTCCGATGACCGATTGAGTCAAAATTTTCACTGGTTTGTTATTTTATATATAAGTTGTGATACACGAAGTGTGGGCCTTTGGACAATACTGTTTACCGAAAGTGTCCAATGGCTTTAAGTGATGTGAGGAGTAAGTTCTTGAATCACATAATATGTGGGTTTGAAGGTTTACACACTTGGTCTCAAAGGACTTTTACACAAAGGAACAGTGCTTCCCACAAGGGTTACTTTGTTATAGTGGCACCCCACAGAGGAATTCTTCCGAAAAAGGTAGCAGGACTCTGTTACTGCAATATATGCAAGGCAGTAGCGTATTTACTTTAGTGCCCCCCCCCCCCTTCCCCTATAAATGCCAAATTGATGTTACATTTTATAAGCTTTTTAATGTGATGATTTCAATGTTTTTGAAACATTTTTTTGGTTCTCCATTTTTACACCCATACAATGTATTGGTTTTACACTCACATTAGATCATCTTTACAAAAAGAAAAGTAAAAGGCATAACATGAGCACTAAGGAAGCACTTGCCAGAAGTTTCCACCTAGAAGACAAAATGAACCCCCCTGTGCCCTAAAATGTTACCCTAGTTCTGACACTGATGCAAGGCTGGGGTGTGTGAATGTGGCAGGAGATGGTAGAATGATCTCTTACCGCGATACCTCATGCTCCATTTTCCGAGTCATTACTCTTCAACAAATTTGAGTACGAGTCACAAAAACCGAAAAGGATCAAGCACAGAGCCTTAAGAGCTTTAAGGCCGGCTAAAGAATGCCAAGAAAAATATATTTGCTACATTTTTGTAATAGATGTAGTCCATAGGAAACCAGAAAAATATATAACGAGTCTCTTCTTTCACGTTAATACATGGTAAAAATACACTCCAAGCCAATATTCTGAAAAACGAGAGGTCAAACAAACCCGTGCGACAAAGGAATTGTGACTTCATCGGCGCTATTTGATGTGGAAAATAGCGTCCTCAATTGGCCAAAGCTGGAGAACTGTGCACAAACTCTATTGGGAAAAAGCACCAATGACGTCAAGGGGTCATTGCATATCATTATCATAGATAAGCAGTTTGTGACTCTCGTCTGAGAAAGCCTTGGGAGAGGTGCATTTTTTACTTGAATTGTTTATTACTAATACTAGTACTAAATGCAAATTTTGAGAGTAAAATGGTTATTAACCGGTATCTACGATGTCTATTTAGCCATAAAAAGGTAATAGTTGAAATATTGAGATCATCCTGTAACCGCTGTTTAACTATTTGAGAAAGGGTATCAAGAATTGAGACTGACACCAGAGCATTTAAAAGGCACTAATAGGCCATATCAAAAATGAAGAGGCCGCCTCCTTTTCAAAAAAAGGATACAGCTCTGAAGAAACGTATGTAAAAAATGTTGCTTACCAATTTTCTGCCTCGCTAAAATAACAGGAAACCAGTCAAAGTAAGGCCGCCTGATGTTCTATTTTGGCTGGTTACCTTAAATTCTGGTGAGCAAAATAGTTTTTTTGCTGTGCCACAGTTTTTGCTTCTATAAGTGAGCCCTCAGCCTAATCTCAAAGAGATGTTGAAGACATTGGACACTATTGGTAATTGTCAAAGACCAACCTTCTCACTTGCTGTATCTCAACATATGCATAAAATTACAAATCTGTGAAAATTTGAGCTCAAATAGTTGTCAAAGTTGCGAGATAACTACGAAAGAAAAAACACCCTTGTCACACAAAGGTGTGTACTTTCAGATGCTTGATTTCGAGACCTCAAAATCTAATTCTGAAGTCTCAAAATCAAATTTGATGAATCACTTCTTTCTTGAAAACTACTTCACTTCAGAGGGACCTGTTTCTCACAATGTTTTATACTATCAACCTCTCCCCATTACTCGTTAAAATTATTTTGAGTAATTACCAACAGTGCCCACTGCCTTTAAGCAGAAAATATCGCTTGGCAATTACATCTGCCTAGCAAAAAAAACAGAAGAGAACCTTTCATGAGCAATATAATTAACACAGTAACCAATTTCTGATCAGCAAGACTTTGCTGTGCTTAGCAAATTGTTGTGCTTTATAAAATGGGTCCTGAAGTACAAATTTAGAAACCATTGGGGTTTCATGTCTAATTAAAATATCCACTTCAAATAATTTCTGAACCTTTTGGTTTGTTTTGTAGTTTTAAAGGAACACATTGCCTTGGATCGGACAAGTTGGTCTATAAAAAGCATTTGTATCCGTTTGTTACAAAAAGCATATGGTTTGAAAGATGTTTTAAAAGTAGAATACAATGATCCACACAAATTTGCCTCAAAATTGCGTGGTTTTCCTTTTACTCTGCAAACTAACACGGTCGGCCATTTATGAGAGTCAAAAACTTGACTTTTCAACTCGACCAATCCAAGGCAACGTGTTCCTTTAATCATTATAATCTTCTTTTCTCAGAAGCCAGCATTAAAATAAATTAGATTTATGGTTTTTTTTGTTTCATTTTATTTTATCTATTTTAAAGCTGTTTAGTACACATCAGGGTCCTTAAAGTTAAGAGTTGTAATTCTGATAAGGCTATCTCGTCTAAATGAAATGGAAAATAAAAAAATAATCTGAAGGAGACCATTAGCTGCTGGCATCAACTCTTTGTTTTGTTTACAGCAATAGCTTGTCTTCCAAAAAAAAAAGGCACAGAACACTAGTGGTAACTACTCAAAATAGTTATTAGCATAAAAACTTACTGGGTAATGAGCAATGGAGAGCTGTTGATGGTATAAAACATTGTAAGAAACTCACTCTGAAGTGAAGTAGTTTTTGAGAAAGAGGTAATTTCTCAATCAAATACCTGAAGCATTATATTAGGGATCTGAAAGCACACAAATTTGTGCAACAAAGGTGTTATTTTTTCATATTCTCTTGCAATTTTGATGACAAATTTAGCCCAAATTTTCACACAGTTTTTATTTTATGCACACAGTGTATTTTGATGCACCAAGTGGAAATACAGGTTTTTGCCAAATAAAATGGGTCCAGTGCCTTTAGAGCTAGATGTGAGATAATGTTCGGCCCCTGACAATAAATCATTTGAAATTTTCAATTAACTAGCACTTATCATTGACAGATTTTCATGCAATACTTTTTAAAATGAATTGGAATCTATCAAAATTCAAATTTGAAGTGAGCGCATGTTATTTCACTTGAGCAATAAAATGGCCATGATCGCTGCCATTAATACATCAGAAAGATAAAGTTTTGACAATACAGGTTAAAAATTTGGACCAATAAAACTTCCTAGGGGCAGATAAAATGCAAAGTTTACTAGCCTGGTAGGCTAATTTTCAAAAGCTTTAAAGCACAAATTTGACAGAACTTTTAACCATTGCATGCAATTCCCATCCCATCAACACTCAGCAACCGTCCAAACAAACAAAAACAGAAACTAATCCTTGAATATTTTCAACACGAAGGCAATTTTGAAAATCCATCTCAACAAAAAACCAGCAGCGTACAGTGTCCCACAAAACCCCCCTCCCCGACTGCAGCATATCATGAATTCTTATCTGCTCAACACACTGGCAGATCGCTGTGTCTGATTAATGTGCACCAATGCTGGTCCCTTATCAATTGGTGGGATCCGACCCTCTAATATTAAAATGGCGATACTACAAAGGTCAGAGGAATTTATTTCCCAGCCGCGGCACCGAGCCAGATCCCTATCGTCTGATTCTTATCTCACCTATGATATCGCCAGCCAATCACAACGGAGTTTGGGTACCCACTAAATATGGACGACTTCAGATCAATCTTGTGATAGGCGCCTGGCATATGGAATTTGTAAGGGGGGAACTGTTCGTCTATCTCTTCGCTCATGTTCCACGTTGGAAGAGAGACCAAATCTCCCTATCCGAGGCAGTAAGATTTGCATAACTTGAAGGCAAGTAGACTGGTTCCCGTGTGTAACATTCATTTCAAAACACTGGCTTATTAGGCATATCAGCAATTCTAGACTTGCCCACCAATACAGTACATGCTCTGTACAACAAACTGTCCAACAATACAATAGCAACAATGGCAATTACTTGACAATTAACCCTGCATTCTTCACTCCAAACAAGTTTGAAAAAGAACACACTTTTCAATTACATAGGAATTGAGTCATAAAAGACCTGTGTAATTTTGTGAAGAAAAAATTATGCTGTGTGTTTGTATTAAATCAAGTAATCAACCACAAGGAAAACTGACTGGGTAAATTTTGATTTCAATTTGGGATATCAGATTTTTTTTTAACAACATACATCTCCTGACAGAATACTTTCAACATCAGAAACAAAGTTTTCCAACAAAGTACAAAATAGGAGGGGCAACAAGAGTGTGATATTAACCCATATTCATATTCCACCCTGCTTGAAGAAAATATTTGGTATCAGTGGCACGTTCATAGAATACGGTAAAAGTAAAATGCGCATACGTCCCATATCCAACTAAACGGATATGGAACAAAAGGCCTTTTCACACGAGGAAAATAAGCAGGGGTCCTTGGTCTTAAGAACACAACGTTGTTTAATCCACATCGTGTGAAAGGTACCTCTGCTTAAATAGGCATGGGTCCCTGGTCTTTTCAAGACCAAGGTCCAGACCTCCGTCTTAAAAACACAACGTTGTGAAAATTATACCATCGTCCGTGTGTGCTGTGTGAATGAATATTGCTTGGGTAACGAAGGACCCTGGTGTGGCTGGAGCTGCTACGCATGCGCGCAAGAAGAAACAAATGGTGCAAGAAAATCAAGATGTTCGACCCCGTTATACGATAACGTTAAACCTTTGAGCATGTTTATGAGAACGTGTGTGTACGACTCCTTCAAGAGAGCAAGTTTTCAATGTTTAGCATGAAACCGTTGAGATATCACAACTACACGTTCATTCTTCGTCCAAAAACAATTTTTTTTAGGGGCCGTCGATTCACGACAGTGCAGGAAAATGTTTGGTACATACAATGTACGTTGGCGATGCGGATCAGTGAAATGGACAAGAAAACAATGTTGACCGTTAGCACCACAAAAGACGAATGTTCTGAGACACGGGACGTTTGTTTCTGCGCCGTGTGAAAGGTCCTGTTTGAGTTTGACCAACGTCCTTGGTCAAGACAACTGGCACCGGAGACCAAGGACCCTAGTTTGACGTTGTCGTGTGAAAAGGGCTAAAGCGCAAAATGTTTCCGTATTCCACTCCCACTGTAAAATTATTGTTTCATGCCGGTGTCGTTACCTTTTCTGACTCTGGTAAAGTAAATCGTGCTTGTAAGAGATTTATGTAGACCCACACCTTAGATTTCTTCAATGGCTAACAAATAATAGCATGTATTTTCCTTTCACACTTTTTGAAAAAATGGTCAGGTATACCATGGATTTTAATAACTCCAAATATTTGTTTTATGTCCAACTGTCTGGGCAATATGATAATCAAGAAATAAGTCAGTGTGAAGTAGGGTTTATTCTGTGGTTCCGAACTTCATCTTCCGAAAAACCCTCTCAAAAAGTACACCTGGCTTTCAAAGTACAGTGTGCTGCATGCAAACATGATTGTGCACTCTATCTTCTGTCAAACAACTTTTGACTTTTGTACGACAAAGCACTTTTATGGAGATAGCCAGTTCCAATGGCCATTTAATAAATTAAAAAAAGCCGATAGAAAAGATTGTCAGATAAAAATGTTGCTTCACAAAGAGAGAGATTGGGCTGATTTCGGGCAACATTTCCCTTTGTGCAATATACCATCCAACCTTTGATAAACAACACAGAGGAGATAATGTACAAGGGTCAAACATGCCTACCACCACCACCAAGCCCCGTTATCTACCCCTCAGCTGCCCTAGATAAACTTTTTATCAGGGCTTTTTGTTGTCCGATGAACTCATGGAAATTGACAAGCGCTGATGGAACTTTTGATGAGACTGTCTGTAAAAGATGGTGGAGGTGATAACACACCATCGATGACTCACTGTCCTAGTGTAGATTATGATTGCCAGTCGACATCAATAGTTGAGATATTAATGATAAATAGCTGTTGTTTTTCCTTCATACAGTTCTCTATCTTTTTTATCTCTACGTTTGGAAGGACTAAAATAACCTGAGTAATGCAAAATAGATTCGTGGTTGAAAGAAACAAAAATGATAGAGAAGAAAAGTTCACAGTAGGGTCTCGAATCAGGGCTTTGGGTGAATAATGAAATTCACCACTGGACTACATAAGAGACATATGATAAACATTCACAGTCAAACCTTTTTTCTTGCAGAGTACATTTTCTTTGTAAGAGCTTTATCACTTCATGAGAGTTTGATCATGTTACTTTTTTATTTCGATTTTTAAAAAGTAGGGTCATACTTTGGCATCAACCCCGAAAACCTCCCAGAGTGTAACTAAAAACGTTGCATGGTAAATGAGCAATGGGGAGAGGTTGATAGTATAAAACATTGTGAGAAACTGAAGTGACGTAGTTTTCGAGACGTAGTTTTTGAGAAACAAAGTAATTTTCTAATTTGATTTCAAGTCTCGAAATCAAGCATCTAAAAGCACACAACTTCGTGTTACAAGGTGTTTTTCTTTCATTATTATCTTGCCACTTCGATGACCAATTGAGCTCAAATTGTCAAAGGTTTGTTATTTTATGCATATGTTGAGATACACCAAGTGAGACTAGTCTATGATGATTACCAATGTGTCTTTAAGCTTACTTCTTATAAAAAGATAGTTATGGAAAGAAACATCCTGCAAAATTACTACATCTAAAATGTACCCGTTGATCCTCAAAAATCAATTAAAACCATTTTGAGTCTGAGAAATGATTATTGCATGAATGTCTGAGCATCAATCATGAAAAAAAACCTGCACCTCTCTGCAAATGCAACCATTATTTCAAGGCCTAGACACCCCAAATACCTCAAGTTGGAAGTCAACAACCCCCAAAGTCACAATTGAGCAAACTGTTTACACTGTACACCTTTTATTTGGACTCTGAGTAATATAGAATGTTTTGTGAGCCTACAAAATATTTACGAGGCTGGCGCTCTTTTTAGTTGGGTGCACCCTTATAGGCAAAATCCATAGAGCTATATATTATAAGAACTAGAGGGCGCACTGGCGATGCTTCTTGCTCAAACGCGACGATGAGACCGCAAGGAGACACGCGCGCCATTCTGCATGCATGTTGAATATGAAGTACACGTTGGAATTTGTGTTTATTGAAAGCTGACGCGATGCTATTTTGTCAACTTACAAAATGGCCGCACAAACACACGCTGTGCGCTGCCTGTTTTGTCAACTTATAAAATGGCCGCCTGCGCGCATGCTGGGTCGAATATATAGGCCAGTGCGCCCTCTTGTTCTTATATATAACTCTATGGCAAAATCTTACCCTGAACCATAGTCAAAGGAACTCAAACTCAAAGGAACTCAGGTTCAGAGCGTGACTATTAGCACTATTAGCAAGTCATGGTACCAGACATTCTGAAAAATTTAACTTGCAAATGGCTTGCTATACAGCATACTAATGTCAGGTGGCAAGGAAAACATGATTTTTTTTTAAAGATAAATATGCCACTTGCTTTAAGTTCACACCCAAATATAAACATTTACCTCATAACAAAATTTGTTAATTTTGTAGTCGGACCAAGGCTGTTAAAAAATAATCTCTTCCTTTTAGGCTTGGTCACTCTTTATTAGAAACATCAATGTGAAAATAATTCACTTCCCTGTTAGTGAACATGGGAAACAGGAGTTCCTTGATTTAGATTGGACCGCCAAATTGACAGCTTGAGATGTGATACAAATGTATACTACTAACCAGCACATTTTAGGTATATAACAAAATTATATTTTAAACAAAAATTGTTTTAGGAGTATCTTTGAATAAAATTTCACTTCAAAGTAGTGTGGTTATGTTAAAGATAGGCCTATAAGTTTTTAATGCCCCCAAATTTGAATCCGAGAAGCGTTACCGCAAGTAACACTTCACAGATTTCTCAAATTGTGTATTCTTATTGGGAATAATCCGCATAGTTATTTCCTCTGGATTTTCGCCAAAAATTTTTTTAAAAATGCATGAAGCACCTTTTGAAATGAATTGTTCACAGTTTTATTGTGTACAGGCTACATTTATATTCGATCAAACGGTTCCAAAAACTATAATGTATACTTTGCCTTTAAAGCCATTGGACACTTTTGGAACAGAAAAAAAGGATTTACAAATAACCTACAGGGTTTACAGAAAGTAATGGTGAAAGACTTCTCTTGAAATATTATTCCATGAAATGCTTCACTTTTCGAGAAAACATTAAAACAATTATCAATTCTCAGAATTACGGATTTATTTTAAACACATGTCATGACACGACGAAACGTGCGGAAACAAGGGTGGGTTTTCCCATTATTTCTCCAGACTCCGATGACCAATTGAGCCTAAATTTTCACAGGTTTGTTATTTTACATATAAGTTGTGATACATGAAGTGTGGGCCTTGGCCAATACTGTTTACTGAAAGTGACCAATGGCTTTAAGTGAGTATTGTCAAAAGTCCAAGGTATTAAATGCATGGACTAGCTTTTTTTTTATTTGTAGTATTATTTTGTCCATACAGATCTGAATATCGTCAGTGATCCTAACCCAAACCGGCCAAAGGGTTTCAAGAGAGTGCAGCCAACTTACAACAGGTATGAAAATAACAAAGCAAAGCCCAAAATCTCACTATTCTCTGCAGACCTTTTTTGTCACATTTTTTTGCAATAAAAAGTGAATGGTTTGCATTTTATTTATGAACACAGTGTTAAAAGAGGACCACAGTCACACCAACTCAGGAACAATACCCTACAAACAATTCCGAATTTACTACTACAATAATCACACAACCAGATTGAACTGAAAATATACCGTTCTTTAGTTTCAGACCTCCATGGTTTCAGTCACTTGTTTTAGAGGATCTTCCTACACGTGTATCAAGGGAACTCGGCAAGCTCCAACAAGGCCAGGAGTGTAATAGTGCCAAGCTAGCAACTGCCAATCTCTCTCATACAAATATTTGTTTAACGTCTATGATTATGAATTGCGCAAATCAAGAATAAGTGATTCAATACTAGACGACAAATACTTTTTCTAGTCATTGTGATTATAGCAAGTCCTTTCACAAAGAAACAGATCCAAAACTTTGTTCTCTAGGGCAAGACAGTTTTTCCTCTATGAGGGAAGTCTAAATTTCTACGGGAAATATTGTTTAATTTGGGACGCTAATCATCTGGTACTTTGTGTCTTTTGGTCATTTATGTATACTTTACTTCCATATGGTATGCTCATATAGCAAATTCAATTTAAATTTAGAATTTCACACTATAGCTTAAGGTTAGAACCATCTGTCTCCTGAAAAGATCAAAACATTACTGATGCCAGCAGGGTTAGGCTAATACATGTATGCATCATTTATTATCAATATCCGTTTTATTTTTAATTACCAACATAACTTTTTTTTTAACGGAAAACAAAAGGTTGCACCACCCTGTTGTTCCAGTTGTTGTTGATGGTAATTAACGTGTTGTAAAAATTTGTAGGTAGGGCTCTTGTTTGTTCTTCATCAACAATCAACATAATCCTGATTTACAGGCAAAATTAAAATAAAAGTCACCTGTAAAAGTTTCAGTTGAACACAGAGTCAGCTACTTGTTGAGACAACATGAAAAATCTGTCACAGTATTTTCATCAAGAATGTCGAATCCATCAAAGTTCATTCTTTTCAGTCAGAGCTAAAAAAGTATCTGAGCAATTAGAGAAACTTTCCTACACTGTAGTTAACTTGTTTAATACACATTATTAAAAACTGTAGGTGGTTGGAATCTGTCCACAGTCAGTAACATTTGCCAAAAATACAAACGTTTTCATCATCCCCGAAAGAAACCGCCGAACAGAGTTATTAAGAAAAGAAAACTTACCAATGGTGTCTTTGAAAAATATGCAGACAGATTAAGCTAATCTGGAGGCCAGGTGGTGGTGTGGACCAAACACATTAACAATCAACACAGTCTTGCATGTATGCGCTGGCCGAGCGAGCCGCCTCCGCTGTGGTGGTAGTAGATTCAGCTCTACACACAGACACACTGCACAACCCTTGAGCAATATACAGAGCTCAGCCTTGTGTTCCTGATGCTCTGAGCCGGGGCTTGTAGTGATACCATCAGTGGCATTATTTTGTCCCATCAGCATCTGACGTTATCACAGATCGCTATCTTCCTCTCTGGCATATCCTGATAAGGGTCTAGGCTGTGGCCCTGTTGTTAACCCTCTTTATCAAAATACCATCTGGTAAAAATGCAGATAAGAGCTGCAATAAAAGTAATCTTATTTCAAAGTCCATCTGAAAAAGGAAAAAATAAAAAAATAAAAAAATTGTTTTCAATTCTAAGACTCTAGCTTTACAAAACATGTATAAATAGCAAAGTCAGTTATCAAGACACGACCATCTTGTTTTCGTCCATTCAACTTCATATCGACCAAATTGAGTTGAGACTTAAAGGGAAAAAAGTATGGCTCCTCAAATTGCATGAGATTTAGCACTACCATTGCGAGTCTCCGAGACTGAAACCCAGACCATTTTAAAACTTGAACACAAAACAAAAAATGTTGAAAAATTCATTATTTACCAAGAGGGAACAAAGTACAGATACATCAATAGGATTTTAAAGGAACAAACATAATTGGTTTTGCTAGCAAAACAGTTGCTGGCAGTGTACACACTTTATGTAATCCACCATATATATAAACTAACAAACCTGTAGAAGTTTGAGATCTATCGGCCATCTGGGTCACGAGAGAATAGCGAAAAAACGAT